>NW_007736967.1:17196-24379 GCF_000696425.1 Galeopterus variegatus
GCCTTTGGATGAGGGAAGTTTTGCTACCAAGGCCTTTGAATGTCCCACTCAGAGCACTCTTATTCTATTCACCCCTGGCCACCCATCACTGGCCCTCTGTCTCCACACAGTAAATCTCCATGGTGGTGGACTACTACAGCCATGCCAGGCTGCCCGGACACCTCTGCACATGACCCACTTCTTCCTAGTCCTATGAGCACCTCCTCAGGAAACACCTCTTAAATCTGCCCAGATCCCTGTATCCTACACTTCCATTACTCCAGTGAGAGCATCCCAGCCATGCCCAGGTGCTTGTAGGCCCCAAGTGGTTATTCACCTTTGTCACAGAGCAGAGAAGACATTCAGGGGCCACATGGTCATCAGGAAGGGAAAGCAATGACTAAGGTCCTGAGATAACGAAAGTAGCTAGGAAACACCATTTGTGGCCCAGAGTTACTTGGAGGAGGAAGCCCCTGGGAAATGACAGGCAGCTAGAAACTTGTCCTGGGCTGAGCACAGCATGGAAATTGCAGGCTCAGTGTCGAGCACACCCTGCCACCCCTCTAGACCCTGGTCATCCTGCCGACCAGGCTTTCCCCAACAAAGAAGTTGCTGCCTTTTCCCAGGCTCAAGGAAGCTGCAGAGTGGTAGCATCAGCCTCCAGCTTTCCTCAGACCTAGGAGATCAGGGGTCCAGTAAGAGCTTGAACTTGGGGTGCTAAATGAGCCGATGGAGCACTGGCCTCCAAGCTCCATTTTTAGAAAAATGTTAGCAAAATGATTATGTTTAGAAAATACATTCTATCTTATATTTATGTTGTTTGAGGTTATATGGACAGGTTTAATAGTTTAATGTATGCTCTTTGAATTAAATTTTTAAATGTGTATAGTAACCCAGTGAAAGTAAGTGAATGAAGAATTAAAGAAAAAGGGCAGAAAAAAGTATATATATGGTCATGTTCTTCCTTTAACATTTTCAGCAAATGGAATAAGTTTTAGACATCTGTATTGCCTTCTGTTTATTTATTTTTTCATGGGTATAGGAGCATGCTTTTTATTTTAACTCACCTTTCTGTTGATTAAAATTTCCCTTTGGATGTAATGACAGTAAATGGAAATAAAATATTCCAAAAAGTTAGAAAAAATGATTGTCTTCTCTTTACTTTTTTAACCATTTCTTGGAAATTATTGATCCTGAGTTTTAAGTAAAAAATTTATAGCATGCATAACTTTATTAAACTCTGTCAACTGGTGTAATTTTTATTAGAATTGAGGTAGAGGTTCTGTATTTTATTGGGCCCATTAAGTTTATGTAAGTTTCCTTGTAGAAATTAATCGTCAGATGACAGTTTAAACAAAATCTCTAGTTCATATTCTGACAGCAGCATTGAGAAATCACTACTCATTTTACACTAATTCTTAACTTTATGAGCTATTAAAGTTGATATTTCAATTCACCACACACTCTGAGGTCNATGTGGTTGTGAGTTAAATACATCCCCAACCACGGCCCCTGAACAAGCGGAGGGCCCTGCATTCATGAGGGCTCCACTGTGCTGCTCCCCCATACGTACACCTGCTAATAAATCCTCCTTTCTTACTGAAGGAAAGAAAAAAAAAAAGCAGAAGAGAAGTAAGGGGTGTTTATGGAAGGAAAGGCAGGTGTGTGTGGTCATTCGACACTTTACCCTGGTCTCGGAGTGATTGAAGGGTGAGGAAACATCATGACTCTGACATGGGCCCCACGTCTTCCCCTCCAGAGTCTCGAGTCAGGTTCTGCAGGGGAAGGGTGTCAACATGAGCCAGAGTTATCCAGGGACGCCCATTTGTTTACTTTTACAGCTATCCCAGGAGATGGAAGAATTCCACGTCTGTCTTCAGAGAGGTGTCCTTCAGCAGAAATAGGCACAGCAGAACAGCCTTTGCTTGGCAGAGAAAGGTAAGTAAGTAATCCAATTCTTACCCTGCTTTGAAGGTATACGATAGGGTAGGTTGGCCATTTCTCTCTTATCTCCTCAGATGTCACATGCAAAATCCTTAAGATGAGTGAGAATCCATGGTCACACATTCCGTTTCCTCAAAGTGTCTGTCAAAGTACCCACAGCGACAAAATGATGAAAGACAAAGGGGTCTGCAGAGTCACCACCCCATGGGTGACAGGTGGAGAGAATAAAATTTCTGCTTGAGCAGGAGAAGCATTTGAGGGACCCCCTATCAGTGCCAGAAGGAAGCAGGGGCACTACCCGTCCCTGCCCGGCCCCCTGGCTAGTCCCTCCCTGGCCTTCTCACCAACTCATCTCCAAAGGACAAAGGGACTCAAGACCCTCATCAAGTTCCCACCTGAGCTGTTTTGTCACCAAGGCCTTTGGATGAGAGAAGTTTTGCTACCAAGGCCTTTGAATGTCCCACTCAGAGCACTCTTTTTCTATTCACCCCTGGCCACCCATCACTGGCCCTCTGTCTCCGCACATTAACTCTCCATGGTGGTGGACTACTACAGCCATGCCAGGCTGCCCGGACACCTCTGCACATGACCCACTTCTTCCTGGTTCTATGAGCACCTCCTCAGGGAACAGCTCTTAAATCCGCCCAAATCCCTGTATCCTACACTTCCATTACTCCAGTGAGAGCATCCCAGCCATGCCCAGGTGCTTGTGGGCCCCAAGTGGTTATTCACCTTTGCCACAGAGCAGAGAAGACATTCAGGGGCCACATGGTCATCAGGAAGGGAAAGCAATTACTAAGGTCCTGAGATAACGAAAGTAGCTAGGAAACACCACTTGTGGCCCAGAGTTACTTCGAGCAGGAAGCCCCTGGCAAATGACAGGCAGCTAGAAACTTGTCCTGGACTGAGCACAGCATGGGAACTGCAGGCTCAGTGTCGAACACACCCTGCCACCCCTCTAGACCCTGGTCACCCTGCAGACCAGGCTTTCCCCCAACAAAGAAGTTGCTGCCTTTTCCCAGGCTCAAGGAAGCTGCAGAGTGGTAGCATCAGCCTCCAGCTTTCCTCAGACCTAGGAGATCAAGGGTCCAGTAAGAGCCTGAACCTGGGGTGCTAAATGAGCCGATGGAGCACTGGCCTCCAAGCTCCATTTTTAGAAAAAATTTAGCAAAATGATTATGTTTAGAAAATACATTTTATTTTATATTTATGTTGTTTGAGGTTAACTTCGTATAGCATACATTATAGGAAGTTATACGAATAGAACACTTGTGTAGGTGGGTTAAATGTGTATAGTAACCCAGTGAAAGTAAGTGAATGAAGAATTAAAGAAAAAGGGCAGAAAAAAGCATATATATGGTCATGTTCTTCCTTTAACATTTTCAGCAAATGTAATAAGTTTTAGACAGCTGCATTGCCTTCTGTTTATTTATTTTTTCATGGGTATAGGAGAATGCTTTTTATTTTAACTCACCTTTCTGTTGATTAAAATTTCCCTTTGGATGTAATGACAGTAAATGGAAATACGAAAAGGAATAAAATATTCCATAAAGTTACAAAAATGATTGTCTTCTCTTTACTTTTTTAACCATTTTCTGGAAATTAGTTATTGATCCTGAGTTTTAAGTAAAAAATTTATAGCATGCGTTGCTTTATTAAACCCTGTCAACTGGTGTAATTTTTATTAGAATTGAGGTAGAGGTTCTGTATTTTATTGGGCCCATTAAGTTTATTTCAGTTTCCTTGTAGAAATTAATTATCAGATGACAGTTCAAACAAAATCTCTAGTTCATATTCTGACAGCAGCATTGAGAAATCACTACTCATTTTACATTAATTCTTAACTTTATGAGCTATTAAAGTTGATATTTCAATTCACCACACACTCTGAGGTCTCAATCTCCTCGTGAAAGTTAAATGGAAAAAAAGTTTTATAAATCAGCAAAAGAGCCTAGTGTTTGCTATATCTTTCCTATAATTTTAATAATTTTTATAACTTTTTATTTTAAATTTAGTTCTTTATAACTATAAGTACATACTCTAAGTCATTCCTCTGTACATTAAAATGCCTGACTTCATCCAGTGCTCAAGGTGAATTTTAGGCAAAGAGAAAAAAACACAAGGCTGGGCACAGAGCTCAAGCATTCCATGAAACATTTAGCAATAAATACAATGATTGTGAAAGTTGGGATTTTTTTTTCTATTAATATATTGTAGGGTTGCTCTTATGTGTTGTGAACTTCATAGTTCTCTGTTCATTCACTTTAACCTTTAGTGACTTTTAACAAGTGGACCAAGAGCTCACCGTTCCTTTACCTCAGCCACGGCCCCCAATGTCAGCAACCAGCCCAGTGACAACCAGTGAGTCACCCACCACCAGAAGCGCCCTGGGCTTCTGATCTGGGGCAGTAGGGGGCCAATGGCTTCAGCCACCCCTCCTGACATCTGCATCCAGCCCAGCAATGACCAAGCTGCTGTTGGAGGCCCCCTGGTCTCCCCTACCAGAATAAGGGGGTGCCACAGGACTCAACCATGTCCCCCTCCTTCCTCCACCTCCCACCCTGTTTGTTCCACTTCTCCCCTCTCACCCTCCCCACCAACTGCTCTGTAACAATATCTTAGAATGTAAAAAACAATAATATTAGTAAGTAAATAAATAAATAAGTGGGCCAAGAGTTCCTTTACCTTTACCTTTGTAGAAAGTAAGCAAATTTATATTTTTAAAAATTATTCTTTATTTTTTCACATTAAAAATATTTTCTCTGACATTTAAGTCATACATTTGTCCAACAGTGTGTCCTAACCAGTTGTCTTACAAGGTATGTAGGCTAGGAAAAGATGTTTAATTGTGCCTTTAAATGTTAGAAATTTGGATATAGGTATTTGGCCTGTATTTTAATTCATACGTTTCTCACTCCATAACCTTTCACAAAGTGGATTTAAAACCTCATCATCAATATTTTCTAACTTCCTGACAGTTGGAATTAAAGTGTCAGTGTGTGTGGTTGTGTGTGTTTGTGTGTGCACAAGTCTTCCCTAGGCTGTAGGTCACTCCAAGTGTCTGCTTTTTACAGGCCATTTAGCTTTGTCCAAGCACACTTGGATTTGACCTTGATCATTAGAGTAGTTTGTACTTTAGGCTCCCATTTGGACATCAAGTTGACCCTGCCTTCATTTTGAACATCTCTGCAGGAGGGGGAGCCACAAACACACATCTGTCCACTCAAGAGTCACCAGCAGTAGTGCTGACAACCCCTGTAAAAGTAGAAACAAGAGAAACAAATCCCTAAGCTCCTCATCTACCTAGCATCTAGGAACATCTCTGGGGTCTCTGACCATTTCTATGATGTCTAAGCAAATTTCGTCCTCATAGTCTGCCTATGGAAGCTGATGACGCTTCAAATTCTTTATCATTACCAGGGCCAGGAAAGCCTCTCCCAGGTCTCTGGCCTGAAACAACTACCCTTCTTGGTACAGAGAATTGGCTTCCACATCTGCTTCCCTTTACTCTTGGCATCTGTCTCAGACACAGTATCTGATCTGATCCAGCTACTAGGGTTGCTTATGTTTGCCATCTGCATGGAAGATGTTGTTTAGCATCCTAAAGGATTTTCTTTTTCTATTATTATTTTTATTTTATTTTAATATGCATATTATAATTGTACATACTTGTGGAGTACAATCTGAGATTTCGATACATATTTATGCTGTATAATAATTGGGTCAGGGTAGTTAATGTATTGATCAACTCATGCATTTATCATTTTTTTGTGGTGAAAACATTCAAAAGCCTCTCCTCTAGCTATTATGCAATATGCAAAACTTAACTGTTAACCGTAGTCACCCTACCTAAAGGATTTTCAAAGTTGAGAAGATAATAAGACCTGGAGAAAAAAAATCATTGTATCTGTAAACCTGAAAGAAGCCTTTGGATATGATACACAACTGACTCTCTGGTCATTCAGAGGATGTTTTCCTCAAATTCTCTTTGACTAGACAAATAATTTTTACTCCAAAATTAGGGATCTCCCCTGTCACCATGTACCACTGAAGTGGATCAAGTAACCAAAAATTTGGGAAAGTTTTGGAAACATGAGTAAATATGGTGTGAAGGATTTTTTCTGAGTGTATTGAGGTGGCAGGGAAATAAAAACCTCAGGATATTATCAGAGTCAGGTCAGAATGGGGAGCCCCTTTTTTTCCAGCCCCTATAAAGTACTCAGGATCTGCCAATACTGATGGGACAGTAGGTGGATTTCCAGACTTAAAACTGGCTCTGAGTGCCGTAGAACTTTGTCTTCTAGAACCAACTGAGGAAGTCAATTGTACCAGGCTTATAACTTAACAGGCAGTGCCTTGAGTATTTTATCAAGACATTGGGCATATAGTTGAACACCAAACTTCCTCCAGATTTAATGTTTTTTGAAGTTGTGTGTGTGTTGGTTTTTTTGGGATTTTTTTTTGTGTGTGTGTGATTTTGAGAATGAAGAAATGCATAGTTAAATTTTTTGACCCCAGAGGGAATGAATTCTTGTGTTGAAAGGGTGTATATATTGATAAATCCAAGTCAATCAAACCACACATATGTGATAAAATCATTTTTGTCAAGTATGGGCACATTTGACAGTGAAAATCTGTTATTAAAGTTGTCAAGAACAACAAACACAACACAAGACTGTTCTGGGTAAACCAGGATAGAAGACTAGTATTGGGCTATTCAGAAGCAAAAAAATTATTGTTGCTGTAATATCCATGGTTTCCTGTTTTTCTAGGTGCTGCTCCTTGCTGAGAGAATATTGAACTACATGTGAATTTTCATTTTTGTCTTGTAAAAAATATTTATTAAAAAAATACTCTGGTAGAGTATCCTTTTTTATCCAGGTTTATTGAGGTAAAATTGACAAATAAAAATTGTATATATGTAAGGTGTACATCTTGATGTTTTGATATACCTATACGTTGTAAAATGATCAACACAAACTAATATTCATCACGTCACATAGTTACCAATTTCTTTTTCTTTTTTTGTGTGTGGTCAGAACACTTAGGATTGACCTTTTTCACAAATTTTAAGTATACAACAGACATTGTTAACTGTAGTTACTTTGCTGTATATTAGATATTCAGAATTTATCTTGAATATCTGAAATTTTGTACCCCTTGACCAACATCTACCCATTTCAGCCTCCCACTAGCATTTGGCAATCACCATTCAACTCTCTGCATCAATGAGTTTGATTATTTTAGATTTCAATTATAA
>NW_007736967.1:24863-26857 GCF_000696425.1 Galeopterus variegatus
CAATTATAAGTGAGATACACAGTGTTTGCCTTTTCATGTGGCTTATTTCACTTAGCATAATATCCTCCAGATTCATCAGTGTTGTCACAAATGACAGAATTTCCTTCTTTCCTAAGGCTTAATAATATTCCACTGTGGGTGTTTGTGTGTGCATGTGCCATATTTTCTTTATGTGTTCATCCACTGACAAGCACTTAGGTAGTTTTCATATCTTGGTTATTATGAATTATGCTGCAATGAACATGGGAGTGCAGATATTTTTTCAAGATCCTAATTTCATTTCCTTTGTATATATACTGAGAAATAGAATTGCTGGATCATATGGTAGTTCTGTTTTTAATTTTTTGAAGAATCTCCATAATGTTTTTCACAGTGGCTGTACCATCTTATATTGCCACTAATAGTGGACAAGTGTTCCCTTTTCTCCACATCCTCTCCAACACTTATAATCTTTTGACTTTTTGATGATAGGTGTCAGGTGATATCTCATTGTGGTTTTGACTTGCATTTCCCTGATGATTTGTGATGTCCAGCACCTTTGTTACACACCTCTTGGCTATTTGTATGCCTTCTTTCAAGAAATATACCTTCAGGCTCTTTTCTCATATTTTAAATGGGATATTTGTTTTATTCCTATTGAGTCGTTTGAGTTCTTTATAAAATTTGCATATTGACCCCATAACAGATGTATGGCTTGCAAATGTTTTCTCCCATTCCATAGTTTATCTCTTCATTCTGTTGATTTGTTTCCATTGCTATGCGTAAGCTTTTTGGCTTGTATCTCTACTCATTTTTTCTTTTGTTGTCTGTGCTTTGGGATCATATCAAAAAAATTATTGCCAAAACCAACGTAAGGAAGCTTTTTCTCCATGTTTTCTTCTAGTAGTTTTACAATTTCTGGTCATACATGTAGGTGTTTAACCCATTTTGAGTTGATTTTTGTATATGGTATAAGGATCTAATTTCATTCTTCTGCATGTGAATATCCAGTTGTCACGACACCATTTATTGAAAAGACTATTCTTTCCCATTGTGTGTTCTAGGCACCTTTGTCAAAAACTAATTGACTGTAAATGCACGGATTTATTTCTCAGCTCTCAATTCTGTTTCATTGGTTTATGTGTCTGTTTTTTGCCAGTGCTATACTTTTTAAATTACTATAGCTTTTATAATAAAATTTAAAATCAGAAAGTGTAATACTTCCAGCTTTATTCATCTTGCTCAAGATTGTTTTGGCTATTTGGAGCCTTCTGTGGTTCCATATGAATTTTAGGATAGTTTGTTGGGGTTTTTTTTGTTGTTTTTTTGTTTTTTTATTTCTACAAAGAATATTACTGGGATTTTGATAAAGATTGCATTGAATCTTTAGATCACTTTAGGTAGTATGGGCATATTAACAATATTTTTTCCAATTCATTAACATGGAATGTCTCTCTATTTATTTGTGTCTCCTTTAATTTCCTTCATCAATGTTTTTTAATTTTCAGTGTATGTCTTTGACCTCTATAGTTAATTTTATTTCTAAGCATTTTGTTTTTTGCTACTATTGTAAGTTACATAGTTTTCTTAATTTCTTTCTCAGATAGTTGATTGTATATGGAAATATGACTAACTTTTGTATGTTGATTTCTCATCCAATTTTAATGAACATTCATTTCTTTTTTGTTGTAATTATTTATTTTTTATTTAAGTTTATCAATATAAAATGTAGTTGATTTTCATATCCCTTACCAATTCCTTCTTTCTCTCATCCCTCTACCCCTCCACCCTCACATCAACATCATATCTATTCACTTATCTTAACAAGTTCAAGGAATTATTGTTATTGTTGTGTTTTTCCCCCCACCCATGTTTATTTTTTTGTATATTTAGTTATTTATTTTTATTAGCTCCCATATATGAGTGAGAACATGTGATATTTCTCTTTCTGTTCCTGACTTATTTCATTTAATATAATTTTCTCTAAGTTCATCCATGTTGCTGCAAATGGTAGT
>NW_007736967.1:28684-29600 GCF_000696425.1 Galeopterus variegatus
GCTTTTTAGTTTGATATAATCCCATTTGTTTATTTTTCCTTCAGTTGCCTGTGCTTTGGGGATCATATTCATAAAGTCTATGCCCAATCATACTTCCTGAAATGTTTCCCCTGTTCTCTTTTAGGAGTTTTATAGTTTCAGGACATATATTTAATAATTTAATCCATTTTGAGTTGATTTTGGCATACGGTGAGAAATAGTTTCATTCTTCTACATATGAGGATGTCCAATTTTCCCAGCACCATTTACTGAAGAGGCGGTTTCTTCCCCAGTGTGTAGTCTCAGTGCCCTTGTCAAAGATCAGATGGCTGNTGTTGCTGCAAATGGTAGTATTTCATTCTTTTTTACAGCAGAGTCCTATTCCACTGTGTGGATAGACCATATTTTCCTTATCCACTCATCCAGTGATGGGTATTTAGGCTGGTTCCTACTCTTGGTTATTGTAAATTGCACTGCAATAAACATGGGAGTACAGGTCTCTCTTTGACATAATGATTTCCATTTCTATGGATATATAACCAGCAGTGGAATAGTTGGGTCATATGATAGATTTATCTGTAATTGTTTCAGGAACCTCCATATCATTTCCATAAAAGCTGCACCATTTTGAAATCCCATCAACAGTGTATGAGTTCCTTTTTCTCCACAACCTCTCCAGCATTTATCAGTCTCAGTCTTTTGGATATTAGCCATCCTCAGTGGAGTGAGATGGTATCTCAGTGTGGTTTTGATTTGCATTTCCTGAATGCTGAGTGATAGTGAACATTTTTTTCATGTGTCTGTTGGCCATTCATATACCTCATTTGATAAATACCTATTCAACTCCTTTGCCCATTTTTTAATTGAGTTACTTGTTTTTTTTGCTGTTGTTTGAGTTCCTTGTATATTCTGGATATTGATCCTTTATCAGATACAC
>NW_007736967.1:31276-40549 GCF_000696425.1 Galeopterus variegatus
TTTTTTATTCCCTCTAATTTCTTCTTTGACCCATTGGTTGTTCAGAAGTGTGATGTATAATTTGCACGTTTGTGAATTTTCTAAAATTCTTTGTATTTTGATTGATTTCTAGTTTCACACAATTGTGGTCAGAAAAGATCCTTCCTGTGAGTCTAATCTTCTTAAATGTAATACTTGTTATGTAGCCCAACTTATGATCTATCCCAAGGAATGTTTCATGTGTGCTTGAGAAGGTGGTGTATTCATCTGCTGTTGTGTAGAAAGTTTTGAATATGTCTGTTAGGTCAATTTGTGTAAGTTGAACCAATTAGGATATCCATGGTGTTGGCTATTGTTTCTGCAGTTAATCATTGGTCCATTTTTTAATTAGGGCATGAACAAAATTAATACTTTCTTACAAATTGATGTGATGGTCTATTGCTGCAGACTTCATCTTCAACATCATCTTATCCATTCTTAAAATGAGTTATCCATTTGTAAACTGTTGATTTCTTTGGGGCATTGTCCCTGTAAACTTTTAGTATAACATCATTGATTTCACCATTTTTCCACCCATGCTTCACCAAATTTGGTGTCCGTTCTTGCTTTAATTGTAGCAGAATTTATGTTGTTCTTATAGGGATACTTTTCAAACTGATATCTTACTTTCTTAGTGCCTAAAACTAGATACTGTTTAGACATATTACAAGTTAGTACAAGTTTATTCAGGTGAAAGAAAGGTTAAAATCCATTCATAGATTTTTCTACAATATGCATTTTCCATGAACTTTTTGAAGACCTCTTGTGTATCCTTTATGTTCTGTTTCTCAGCAGAACCCTGACTGGTACAGGGCTCCTGGTTTCTGTTGGTATCAGTACAAATTGCTGGTGCTTACACTTGAGCTTGTCCTGTTGGTGATGGTGACTCTCTCTCCTTGGGAAACAGCCATGGTAGCCAGAGACTGGATCAGCACAATTTCTCCACTGGATTCTGTGATCAAATAAGAGAGATGAGAAGAGATAGCAGTTAGGATAAATAGAGACACAGAATGTCATAATACAATGCAATACACAGACGACTGTAAGACAACTTAAAAAGAAAAAATAAAACCTGTCATACACAAACACTCATGGAAAAGACAATTCTGAGTTCAAAGCTTTCTCTCCTCTTATCTGTGACACTAAGTGGCAAGAAGCTGAAAATTTGAGCCTAAAATTCTTCATGTTGGCTGAGCCCTGTCACAAGCTTAATACAGCTCTTCTCATAATGAACATCCCTTAAAAATAACTAGAGGTGGGAGAGTGTGGGGGATGGTAGGAGGTTGGCAAAAAATTACACAAAGAATGGTTAATCTACACAAAGAATGGTTATGTTTTGCAATGACTAATATGCTAATGATCCTGATCTTTTCCAATGATTAATATGCTAATTATCCTGATCAGATCATTACATATTGTACACAGGTATCAATATTCAAATCTATAGCCTACAAATATGTATAATCAATTTTACAAACATGTATAATGTTTCAATTTTTTAAATTAATAGAAGAGTAAATATTAAATAATGGAAATGAATAATTATTTCTAATTATTTCTATAAATAATTATTTCTATAAATAATTAAAAAAAAACAACTCTGAGAATCATGTGGTTTCTGAGGAAGAGACATGCAAATCAACCAGATGTAGGATAGGAGGTCCTTGGTTATAACTCCATGTGGTTCTTCCACTTGTATGTGTTAAGCCAAAATTGGAGAGGGAATGTTTGGTGCTTTTTCTGAGGTGCTGTAAACACCTGGACTAGGGCATCACCTATGTGTTCCTTTCCAGATAATCTTCATCTGGCCTAGTTAGTGAAGAAAGCTCAACAGGGAAATCTGTGAGGTGTATTTACTCTGTGATAAGAATATGCTAAGGAATGACTGTATGTAATGTTCATCGGAAAACCCAAAGCCTCTGCATATCTGTCTCCTCTTCTGCAGGCCATTCAACCAAACATGAAGGTCTCTTCAAATAGCCTCTGAATCCACAAAGTACCAGCTCTTCTCATAATGAACATCCCTTAAAAATAACTAGAGGTGGGAGAGTGTGGGGGATGGAGGGAGGCTGGCAAGAAATTGGTTAATGGACACAAAGAATGGTATGTTTTCCAATGATTAATATGCTAATTATCCTGATCAGATCATTACATATTGTACACAGGTATCAATATTCAAATCTATAGCCTACAAATATGTATAATCAATTTTACAAACATGTATAATGTTTCAATTTTTTTAATTAATAGAAGAGTAAATATTAAATAATGGAAAGGAATAATAAAGAAAAAATAAGTCTGAGAATCACGTGGTTTCTGAGGAAGAGACATGCAAATCATCAAGATGTAGAATAGGAGGTCCTTGGTTATAACTCCATGTGATTTTTCCACTTGTTTACATTAAGCCAAAATAGGAGAGGGACTGTTTGGTGCTTTTTCTGAGGTGGTGTAAACACCTGGACTAGGGCATCACCTATGTGTTCCTTTCCAGATAATCTTCATCTGGCCTAGTTAGTGAAGAAAGCTCAACAGGGAAATCTGTGAGGTGTATTTACTCTGTGATAAGAATATGCTAAGGAATGACTGTATGTAATGTTCATCGGAAAACCCAAAGCCTCTGCATATCTGTCTCCTCTTCTGCAGGCCATTCAACCAAACATGAAGGTCTCTTCAAATAGCCTCTGAATCCACAAAGTACTGAGGAAGCTTGCAGCTCAGTGTCAGAGTCTTTAGAATATCAATCAGCTATTTTAAATTCCCTGTCTCATAATTCCAACATTCCCACCATGCTTGTTTCTGATGACTGCTCTTCTCTCTTCAAACTGTGTTTATTGCCTTTCAGTATACCTTTTTTATTGATATCTAGGCATGATATACTGGATGAAAGAAACTGCTGCTAATATGTCACTTTACCCCCATGGATTTGTCACCCCACTTCCCCTGGATGACAGAACCACAAAGGATTACTCACAGCCCATCTCTTCTGAGCAGTGAGAGGCCCTGAAGTGGTTAACTTCCCAGGAACCCTCCAGCAAGAGGCATCCCTTCCTTGGAAAATTAACCCAGAATTGAGGTTCTCTTCCTGCATTTATTTTCCAGACCAGGAAGTTACAGGAAGAGAACATAGTTGGGGTATAGTTTAACAATATAGGCTGGTACCTTTCAGTGAAACAAGGCAGATGACATTCCAGTAAGGCAATTAAGTGGTCTTATCAACAAAACTTGATCTTAGCAAACATTCCTTCTCCCTCCAGAAATTTTTCAGTATCTACACATTTCAACCAGTAACCTGTCTGTCCTTGAGCCAGCAACCTCGCTNAAAAAAAAACAACTCTGAGAATCATGTGGTTTCTGAGGAAGAGACATGCAAATCAACCAGATGTAGGATAGGAGGTCCTTGGTTATAACTCCATGTGGTTCTTCCACTTGTATGTGTTAAGCCAAAATTGGAGAGGGAATGTTTGGTGCTTTTTCTGAGGTGCTGTAAACACCTGGACTAGGGCATCACCTATGTGTTCCTTTCCAGATAATCTTCATCTGGCCTAGTTAGTGAAGAAAGCTCAACAGGGAAATCTGTGAGGTGTATTTACTCTGTGATAAGAATATGCTAAGGAATGACTGTATGTAATGTTCATCGGAAAACCCAAAGCCTCTGCATATCTGTCTCCTCTTCTGCAGGCCATTCAACCAAACATGAAGGTCTCTTCAAATAGCCTCTGAATCCACAAAGTACTGAGGAAGCTTGCAGCTCAGTGTCAGAGTCTTTAGAATATCAATCAGCTATTTTAAATTCCCTGTCTCATAATTCCAACATTCCCACCATGCTTGTTTCTGATGACTGCTCTTCTCTCTTCAAACTGTGTTTATTGCCTTTCAGTATACCTTTTTTATTGATATCTAGGCATGATATACTGGATGAAAGAAACTGCTGCTAATATGTCACTTTACCCCCATGGATTTGTCACCCCACTTCCCCTGGATGACAGAACCACAAAGGATTACTCACAGCCCATCTCTTCTGAGCAGTGAGAGGCCCTGAAGTGGTTAACTTCCCAGGAACCCTCCAGCAAGAGGCATCCCTTCCTTGGAAAATTAACCCAGAATTGAGGTTCTCTTCCTGCATTTATTTTCCAGACCAGGAAGTTACAGGAAGAGAACATAGTTGGGGTATAGTTTAACAATATAGGCTGGTACCTTTCAGTGAAACAAGGCAGATGACATTCCAGTAAGGCAATTAAGTGGTCTTATCAACAAAACTTGATCTTAGCAAACATTCCTTCTCCCTCCAGAAATTTTTCAGTATCTACACATTTCAACCAGTAACCTGTCTGTCCTTGAGCCAGCAACCTCGCTGTGCCACAAATCTTTATCTTACACCAGAGACTTTATAGCCTGAGGAAATTTTCCAGTCCTCCACAAGGTCAATATTTGAAACTGCAAGGCTTTGGAAAACCAGGCCCTGTGAAGTACATTTGCTTTATAGTATATTCCACACTAATAGGCCTTTACTAATGTGATGGTGAGGTGTGGAGGGAGGGGAAGCAGTCTATGATCCTATAATTAGGTCTCAATCTTTCAGTGAGCCTATGTCTCTGGACTGTAAATGTGACAGGGTTTTTGAGGTTTTTTTCTCCCCTCTTTAGGTGGAAAAGCATGGATATAGTGGTCTGAAGTTAGTATTTCCCTTCTCCCATGTGGAAAGCAAGAACTGGTTCTTATTAACTATTTCCCTCTCTTCCCCCCCCCACACACAGTTCAGATAGGCCCTGATAAAACCCTAGCAACTTAGACTCTGGGTAAATAGTTTCTCCTGGGGGCAGACCTTGCTGTGGAAAACAGCTTGTTCCCATGCCTGGCCTCCAGCAATTCATCCATACAGTTCAGGTTTTCTTATCCCTGAACTAGTTCCCAGGGAAGTTTCCATTCCAGTATCACGTGATTCTCTGTATCAACCTGTGTGTCTCTCCAATTTTGAGGGGAATGGTTTGTCTGTGACCTCACTTCCCTTAATGATCTAAAAAGGGTTGTTGATTTTTCCAATTGTTTAGACTTTTACTTGTTAAGAGGGAGTGGCAACTTCCAATCTCCTACATGCAAACCTGGAAACTCCACTCCATTAACTTTTGCCAATTGAAGTTAATGCTTCATCATTAGCATTTTCTAACTTATTCACAGCTCGAATTGGAGCATGTTTGTGAGTGATTGTGTGTTTGTGTGTGTGTGTGTTGTGTGTGTGTGTGTGTGTGTGTGTGTGTGAGGCTTTGGATTTTCTGATGAACATTACATACATTCCTTTACATTCCTTAGCATATTCTTATCACAGAGTAAATACACCTCATAGATTTCCCTGTAGAGCTTTCTTCACTAACTAGGCCAGATTAAGATTAAGATTATCCCTTGGCTGCTGGTCACTCAGAGTGAGAACCATCCCTATTAACTGCTTTTCACAAGGCATTTAGCTTTTTCCAAGCTCACTTGCAATTGCCCTGGATCACTGTGTAGTTTTTACTTTAGTCTCCAACTTGGACATTGAGCTGACCCTGTTTTCATTTTGACTATTGTCTCCAAGAGGGGGAGCCACTAACACACTTCTCACTGCATGGATGTCTAACAGTAATCTCTATCCATAATGTAGGAAGTGGCTAGCATGCTTATTGCTTTTTCATTTTTAAACATCTCACTATTTTAGGCCTTCAATCCCCACCCATTTCTTTGGATTCAAGGGAAGCTGACAATATCCTGAGCTCCACTAATGGATTATGGTTATAAATGTAAATTCGTATGTCGGATTATTGTTGTCGTCATTGTTGTTGAGGAATGCTAATAGGACTGAAAGAAAGTACACAATACATTTATTCCAAGCTTCAGGGAAAGGTTGGCATCTCTCTCCTTCTGGCTCTGCAGAAAGTTGCATGTCACCCCTGTTGCTGGCAACCACTTTCTAATCATGCAGGTGACTGTTAAATGAATAGTATGAGAATGACAGAGCAATGACATGCAAACTATTTAATCTTACTTTCAGACATTGACCCAACCAACCCTAAAATTCACCCTTTCTCCAACCCTCTGTTAGTGATACTGACAGCATTCTATGTGATACTTTGCATGTCGTTCTCACTTTGTAAATAATCTACATGGGGCAGTAGATTCTGGATAAACTGATTTCCTTGTTCTTTTTGGATTACTGTAGATTATCTCACCTACATCAGCTGAAGTGTGAGTCATCATGCTTTATTCTATCTTCCAAACACTTGGGCAGCTCTTGCCCTGAGTTTGAGTGAAAGGGAAAGGCCCCATAACTTGAGTAAGAGAGTGGCAGGTGCCTCACCCAGCCCCTCTGGTGGTAACTAGGGTGATCTATGAGAGGATCAGGGCAAAGACCTCTCTCTCAGACAGCAGCAAGATGGGACACATTACCTTATATCTTACACAGTTTTAGCCCAAACATGCCCTTGTCATTGCCTGCAATGCAGGTGGTATGGAAAAGGGGAGCAATTGGCACAAAGGAGCCTCATTACCCAAATGATTAGCACAAAGGAGCCTCACTACCCAAATGGCTTGGGGTTTGTATTCAGGGTTGTGACACTGTGAGGTGTTGCGGATGGCTTCACAGAGAACAGGGAAGCACAACATCTCCAGCCTCCCCACTGCTGATAGAGTATAGACCACATAGGAACATTTGTCTCTCTGCCTGCAAACAGAGTTGGGACTGCTGAGCTGTACTGTGATTGGCAGGAATCCTGGATCCAGTCCTGACTGCTGTTGGTGCCAGTGAGAGCTGTCACTAGCTCTTTTGCTGTTTTTAGGGTTAATGATTATTTTCTCTCTTTAGAGATACTGCCAATGATTTTGTTTGTGGAGTAAAAACAATATCATGTAGAATTAAAAATATACAAGAGAAAAACATATGGCAATAAATCCATTAATTATTCTTTTACATGTAACAAAAAGGTCAATTTTCTAGGCTATAATATTTTTTAAAATTCTATAAAGGCTGATATAAGTATCTGTTCATGAGTACACTAAGTAGACTACCTTACTAGGTGGTTTTCAGTTGATTTCTTATACCCTTTGACCTCCAAGATATATTTTTAAATGAAAATCATTCTATCTACTTTATAGTCTAAAATAAACTGATTTACTTTATAGTCTGAAATATATATAGTTATATAACCATTCCTAATGTCTTTAAGATACCATATCTTGTATTAGAACATGGGGTGCCTCAGCTCTAGCTTTATGTGACAAGAAAAATGAATTGACTGGGAGTTGGGGACTGGTTGTTCTTTACTCTGAATAGGACCCAGTGGAATGACTTTTCCTGCGAGGGCCTCTGGTGGACACAGCATTGGTTCCAGGACTGAGCAGATGGAGAGACCTTGCCTTATCCACACTGAGGCAAGTTCATTGATTAATTTAGGTTTTCAGCCTTCATCAAGACTTCATGTTCACCACTCACATTCTTTTCAGCTCTCAGTGACATTTATAGACTTGACTTAAAGGCCATCTACTCAATGGGTTAAATTCCCCTCCCTGTATGAACAAGGCTACCCTGTTTCACTCTTTTGTAAAGCTACTGCTTGCTCTTTCTGACAATGATTAAATCAGAAATGCAATAATATTTGAGGTAATACAAAATTTTAATTTAAGTGATCAAAAGCATTCCTGAAACAGCTCACATCCTTACGGCAGGGCAGCCTCAGTAGACTCCCCAACACAGCATCTCAGATAGACTGGGAGGTGAAGATGAGTGGAACAGGTCATAGAATCCCTTGGGATATACTTGAGCTGCCCTAGGAAATTTTACTAACTCCTAATCCCACTGGGTGAAATAAGTGCAGGTGTCCTCTTTGAGCACCAACCCAAGCTTTTCTGAGTTTATTTTCATGTTGACAGACAATAGTCCAGGCTCCTCAACACATCCTTAAGGGCAGCTTGTCAGGGCCCCTGAGGAGCAGCCTCTATCTCAGCTCTCAGAGATGGGGTCAGGGGCTCCCCTGCTGTGGATCCTGCTACTCTGGGTTCCAGGTAAGGAGCTGGAGGGAGACATTTTTCGAACCCATTGTGGCCATCATTGCTTCCTGTGTCTCTGGGTTCTTGGTCACTTGAATTAAGGCGTTTGTTGTAGGTTTTAATTAACCCAGTTATCTTTTATGTTCTGGTTATTCAGAGTGTTGCCTGTGAATGTGGTGACGTATCAACAACACACTTGGCCTACATTGGGATGGTCTCAGTACATCTGGTACAGTTTATTGTGTATGTTTGTAATGCCAGGCTCCACTAGGGACATTGTGCTGACCCAGTCTCCAGTCTCCTTAGCTGTGACCCCAGAGGAGAGGGCCACCATCTCCTGCACGGCCAGCCAGAGTGTCCATTGGGGAAGATCGAACTTTATTAACTGGCATCAACGGACACCAGTACAACACCCTAAACTCATTGTCTATGCAGAGTTGAATAGATGCTCTGGGGTCCCAGCCACGTTCAGTGGCAGTGGGTCTGGGACTGACTTCACCCTCACAATTCACCTTCTGGAAGCCAAGGATGCCTCAAACTATTACTGTCAGCAGAGTAATGAGCTTCCTCCCGCAGTGCTCTAGGTCTGAGCAAAATCCTCCCAGTGGCTGCTCACTGCGGCTCAGCTCCCTCAGATGCAACCCTACCTGGGAACTCAATCAAGTGTCTTTAGGCTTGTTTGGACACAGAGGATAAACTATGAAAGAAAATAATTCTTTATTTATTTATTTTTATTTATTATTTTTTTTCCTTTTTGTCTTTTCTACTGACTGGTAATGGGATCACAACCCTCGGTGTAGCGCCCGTACCGGGGACCGGCAATGGGATTGCAACCCTCGGTGTTGCGCCCACACCATGCTCAGCCAGTGAGCGGGAACCAGTCTCCACATGGGACCCGAACCCTCTGCGGGAGCACCACCGCGCTCTCAAGTGGCGCACTCTCCAGTGCGCCACCGGGCCGGCCCAGAACATAATTCTTTAACTGACATGTGTGTGTGTGTGTGTCCCATATTATCCACGTTATAATTTAATAACTTTATTAACATCAAGAGCTCATGGGTACTGTCTATTTCTCAGTACTTTTTCTAGGTTCAGTAAGTTTTTGCCCAGAGAACAGTGTTTAACTCAAAGGAAACTTTCCTCAGTCATTTCAAATAAAAAGAGTTTCAAACCGTCAAGATTGTTAACTATATATTTTTCAGATACAGACTTACATTCTCACCTGAGTTTTTATTTTTCACT
>NW_007736967.1:41271-41792 GCF_000696425.1 Galeopterus variegatus
ACCCCTGTTTGCTTGAGCTCACAAAAAAGTTTCTCTGCAATTGTTTAGATGCTGAAGACTTGTCATGTAGTTATCTTTACCACTTTGCTTCAGATATTTCTATCTCTGTGTCCTTCCCAAAAGTTTAGTTCTCGGTTATGGATTTATTTACTCATCTGTTTTTCCTCATCCAACATTCATGTCCTTTTTCTATGATACTTTCCATATATGTGGGCGTGGTCTTTTCTCTTTTTCTCTTTCTAATTGATCTACATTATAGGAAGAAAAGACTGCAGAAGCCTCAGTGCACACAGCCAGAATGATGAAAAGTTCAGTTTATACTTCCTTCCTCCATCCCTACCTTGACTTCACTTGGGCATCTGCATCCTCCTCACAGGGAACAGGCAAACTCTGGCAAAATAGTCCTTTGTAACATTTCTGTCAACTCAGATTCACCTTAGTTTCCAAGTTAGTAACTCCATCTCACTCCACAAGAAATTTTATCATTGCATTGGTTTTCTATTGTTCCACAACAAATTAAC
>NW_007736967.1:42288-58243 GCF_000696425.1 Galeopterus variegatus
TCTGCAAAATCCCTTCACCTCTGCAGTATTGTATGGTCTAGAGCACCTCATAGGTTCTGACCACACTCAATATGAGGGAATTATACAGGACATAAATCCCAGGGGACATGTGTCTTAGGGGACACTATAGGATCTATCTGCCACCTCCGTCATATTTCTTAGGTTTTCTGTTTGTTTTTAGTTTCTCCCTCCCAAATGTCCTTTTGCCAAAGACATTAAATATGAAACATTCCCCAGATAATAGACACTGAACAGAATCAGACAGATCCCTCAAGACTGAACCAAGAAGAAACAGAAAGCCTGAATATACCAATAATGAGCAACAAGATTGAAGCACTAATCAGAAGTCTCCCAATAAAGAAAAGCCCAGGACCAGATACCTTCACTGCTGAACTCTACCAAACATTTAAAGAATAATTAATACCAACCCTTTTCAACTATTCCAGAAAACTGTAACAGAGGCCTTTCTCCCAAACTCATTCTATGAGGCCAGCACCACACTGACACCAAAATCAGACAATGACACAACAACAAAAAGAAAGCTACAGGCCAATATCCTTGGTGAACAAAGACACAAAAATCTTCAACAAATTATTAGCAAACAGAATGCAACAGCACATCAAAAAAATTATACACCATGATCAAGAGGGATTCATCCCAGGGATGCAAGGATGATTCAACAAATGCAAATCAATAAATGTTACATACCACATCAACAACATCAAGAACAAAAACCATATGATTATCTCCATACATGCAAAAAAAAGCATTTAACAAAATTCAACATCCCTTCATGATTAAGACTCTCAACAAAATAGGTATAGAAGGAAACTATCTCAATATAATAAAAGCTATATATGACAAACCCACCACAAACATCATTCTAAATTGAGAAAACTAAAATATTTCTTCTAAGAACAGGAAAAGACAAGGATGTCCACTCTCACTACTCCTGTTTATCATAGTATTGGAATCACTAGCCAGGGCAATAAGGCAAGAGAAGGAAATAAAGTGTGTACAAAGTGGAAAAGACAAAGTCAAACTGTCCCTGTTTGCAGGTGGCATGACCCTATATGTAGAAAAACCCAAAGGCTCTACCAAAAAAACTCCTAGAGCTGATAAATGAATTCAGCAAAGTTGAAGGATACAAATCAATATACAATAATCAGTGGCATTTTATACAACAACAGCAAACTAGCAGAAAAAGAAATCAAGAGAGCAAGCCCACTTACAATAACTACCAAAAGAATAAAATGACTACGAATAAATTTAACCAAGGAAATGAGAGATGTCTACAATGAGAACTACAAATCACTGCTGAAAGAAAGAGATCACAAAAATATAGAAAGATATTCCATGTACATGGATTGGAAGAATTAACATTGTGAAATGTCCATAATACCTAAAGCCATATAAAAATTCAATGCAATCCACATCAAGATATCAATGATATTCTTCACAGACTTAGAAAAAACAGTCCTAACACTCATGTGGAACAATAAAAAGCCCTGAATAGCCAATGAAATACTGAGCAAATAATAATAATAATAATAATAATAATAATAATAATAATAATAATAATAATAATAATAATAATAATAATAATAATAATAATAATAATAATAATAATAATAATAATAATAATAATAATAATAATAATAATAATAATAATAATAATAATAATAATAATAATAATAATAATAATAATAATAATAATAATAATAATAATAATAATAATAATAATAATAATAATAATAATAATAATAATAATAATAATAATAATAATAATAATAATAATAATAATAATAATAATAATAATAATAATAATAATAATAATAATAATAATAATAATAATAATAATAATAATAAGGCCAGAGGCATTATACTACCTAACTTCAAATTATACTACAAAGCTAAAGGAACAAAAACAGCATGGTATCAGCACAAAAGCAGACACGTGGACCAATGGAACAGAATAGGGAACCCAGAATCAACCCACATACACACAGCCAGCTGATCTCCAACAAAGGCACCGAGAACATGTACTGAGGGAAGAATGGCCTCTTCAAAAATGGTGCTGGTAAAATTGGATATCTGTGTGTAAAAGAATGAAACTAGATGCGTACCTCTCACTCTATACCAAAAAAAACTCAAAATGGATTCTAGATTTAAATATAAGACCTAAGTCTTCCAGTCAAGATGGAAGAATAGATGGTCACCAGCCTCACTCTCTCCCACAAATCAAGAAATTTACAGCTATTAAAAATCAAGGACAGCCAAGCAAGGAATGCTAGAGCTCTGGGGAAGAGGAGGAGAGACCTATGGAGTGCATGAAGGTGGGAGAAGCCACGATGAGAGAAAGAAAGAACTGCTTGGAACATTTCAAGCCCTGGCCACTTCAAGGGTGGCACTGGTGAACATGGAGCAGGAACTGACAAAAGCCACAGCTGTGCCTTTCCTATGAAGTTGCTTGGAGACAGCAAGGGAGAAGAGAGACTTGTTGGCCCCCAGGCCAGAAAGACTACTAATAGGGTCCCCATGAACCCACATAGGAGTGAGAAGCCACAACAACTGAAAAAAGGAGCCACTCAGAGGCTGGTGAGTCATCGCAAGGGACAGGCACACAGCCTACCCCTTAGGAAGTGTTTGGAGTGTGGTTGGTGGGGATGGCCCACTGGCAGAACACTGGGGCACACAGGGACAGTTGAT
The DNA here is from genome assembly GCF_000696425.1 of Galeopterus variegatus. Taxonomy (NCBI): domain Eukaryota; kingdom Metazoa; phylum Chordata; class Mammalia; order Dermoptera; family Cynocephalidae; genus Galeopterus; species Galeopterus variegatus. Next base: position 44,998 of record NW_007736967.1, read on the forward strand.
CTACCCTACAATCAGCGTAGAACCACTCAGAGGAGACTGGCAAGGAATATAGAATTGCATGGAGTGTAGTATGATGAAAGACTCAGGCCCAGCTCAGAGTTTCTACACAACCAGGAGCACCAGTTCTCATGAGAGCGGGAAGTACCTATAAAGTCAACCATTACAACCTGAGTTGCACAAAAAGCCTTCCCTAGGGAATCAGCAGCAAAGCAACAATTTAGCTCAACCACAGAGCTCAAGCGCTGGTTCTCACAGGAAATTCCCCCATTTTAGAGGTAAGCAAAGGACAACAAATTAGTTCCAGTGCAGAGTTTAAGTGGTAGGAACAGCAAATAATCCAACACAGAACTGGAAGAAAGAAAAAATACTCACAGACCAGAAACAAAGTTTGATATTAATTAGTAAATGTCTCACATAACTAAAGAACACCGATAAAACCTAGAAGTATCAGAATTCCCCTGGGTTACCAAGCCAGGGAGGAAGGTGGGCTGGGGGGCTCAGCAATGTCCCCCAATACCTGCAACCAGCACAGTTACAACCACTGAGCTGCCACAGGAAGTGCCCAGGGCTCTCCCAAGCCAGGGTAGTGGGGGGCTGAAGGCCTCAGCCACACATCCCCAACACCCATAACCAGCCCAATAATGACCCCCAAGCCTCCACAGGAAGCACCCTGGGCTCTACAGAGCTGGGGCAATGGGGTGCCAAAGAACTCAGCCATACCTACCTGACACCCGCAACCAGTGCAGGAAGTGCCCCAGGCTCACCTGAGCTGGGTCAGTGAGGGCTAAGGTCCTCAGCCACACACCCCCAATATCTGCTACCAGCCCAGTGATGACCACTGAGCCACCACAGGAAGTGCCTTAGGCTCCCCCAAGCCAGGACGGTGGGGTGCCACAGGCCTCAACCCCACCCTACCTCCTTCCTCTTTCTCCCAGCCTATTTCCTTCCCCCTTCCCCTCTCGACCTCCCCACCATCTGCTCTGCAACAACTTCATAGAATGTAAAAGAATAATATTAATAAATAAATAAACAAATGAATAAATAAATATAAGAACTGAAACAATAAAACTCATAGAAAAAAACATAGGAGAAACATTTAGGAAGTAGCACTGGGCAAAGACTTTATGAATAAGACCCCAAAGCACAGGCACCAAAAGAAAAAATAAACAAATGAGATTATAGGAAACGAAAATGCTTCTGCACAGCAAAGGAAACAATCAACAGAGTGAAAAGACAACATGCAAAATGGGAGAAAATATTTGCAAACTACACATTCAACAAAGAATTAATATCGAGAATATAAAAGGCACTCAAACAACTTAATAAAGTTAAAAAAGTAAATAATCCAATTAAAAGGTGGGCAAAGGAACTGAATACACATTTCTCAAAGGAAGATACACAAATGACCAACAAGTATGAAAAAATGCTCAGCATCATCAGAGAAACTGAGATATAATCTCATCCCAGTTAGACTGGCTGTTATCAAAAAGACAGACAATAAAAAATGCTGTTGAAGATGTGGAAACTCTTCCACACTGTTGGTGAGACTGTAAATTAGTACAGCCATTCTGGAAAACAGTATGGAGTTTTCTCAAATAACTACAGGTAGAACCGTATGATCCAGCAAGCCCACTTCTGGGTATATACCCAAAGGATGGAAATCATCTGCACACCCATGTTTATCACAGCCTTATTTACAATAGCCAAGACATGGAAACAATCTAAATGTCCATCAATGAACAATTGGATAAGGTGACTGTGTTGTATATACACCATGGAATACTGCTCTGCCATAAAAAAGAATGAAATTCTGCTATTTGCAGCAACATGGATGAGCTTGGAGAAAACTATGTTAAGTGAAATAAGCCAGACACAGAAAGAAAAATGCCAAATTCTGCTATTTGCAGCAACATGGATGAGCTTGGAGAAAACTATGTTAAGTGAAATAAGCCAGACACAGAAAGAAAAATGCCACATGTCCTTGCTCGTAAGTGGGAGCTACAAAATAATCAAAGAAAGAAAAGAAGGAAGGAAGCATGGACAATCACGATAATACGTCGAACTTTCACAAGAAGAGAACAGGACTGTGGTTACTAGAGTTGGGGGAGGGGAAAAAGAGTTGGCTAGAGATTGGTTAATGGACACAAGGAATGATTACATATGGCACTGATGAATATGCTAATTATGCTGACTTGATCATCACTTGTAACAAATATTGATAGTCAACTCTGTACCACACAAATATATATTATCAATTATGTTTCAATTTTTTAAAAAAGATAAACATTTTGAAAAGAAAAAAGTAATGAACTAAAGACCTTAATAGACACCTCACCAAAGAAGTTATACAGATGGTAAATAAGCATGTGAAAAGATTGTTCATATCATATATCATCAAGTAAATACACATTAGAACAATAATGAGATACCACTACACACCTTTTAGAGTGGCTAATGAAGTACTGTTGAGGATGTGCAGCATCAGAAACTCTCATTTATTCCTAGTCAGAATGCAAAATAGTACATACTGTATTTTGGAGGAACAGTTTGACAGTTTCTTTCAAAACTAAACATAGTCTTACCATAAGCAATTGCACTCCTTGGTATTTACCCAAAGGAGTTGAACATGTTCTCACAAAAACCTGCATGTGCATGTTTATAGAAGTTTTTTTTTTTTTTTTTTTTTTCCTTTTTGTCTTTTTTTCGTGACTGGTAATGGGATCGCAACCCTCGGTGTCACGCCTGCACCACGCTCAGCCAGTGAGCGGACCGGTCTCTATATGGGATCCGAACCCTCGGCAGGAGCGCCGCTACGCTCTCAAACGCCACTATGCCCTCAAGCGCCGCACTCTACCGAGTGCGCCACTGGGCCAGCCCAAAAGTTTTATTCATAATTGCCAAAATCTGAAAGCAACCAAGATGTTTTTCAGCAGGTGAATGGGTAAATAAACTGTGGTACAACCAGACAATAGAATATTGTTCAGTACTAAGAAGAAATAAGAGACCAAACTATAAAAATACATGAAGGAATGTTAAAAGCATATTACTGAGTGAAAGAAACCAATCTGAAAATGCCACATACTGTATGATTCCAACTATATGACATTATGGAAAAGGAAAAGCTATGGAGAGAGTAAAAATATGAGTGGTTACCAGGGATGAGTGGGGAGAAAGTGATGAAAGACAAAGCACAGGGGATTTTTAGGGCAATAAAAAATACTCTGCATGAAACTATCATGATGAATACACGTCATTATACATTTGTCCACAGGTACAACATAAGAGTGAACCCTAATATATACTATGGACGTTGGATCATAACAATCACCCAGCATAGGTTCATCAATTGTAACAGATGTACTACACCATTGCAGGATATTGATAATGGGAAAAGCTATGCATGTGTGGGAACAGGGCATGTGTGGGATATCTCTGTACCTTCTCTCAATTTTGCTGTGTACTTAAAACTGCTCTTAACAGCTGAAGATAGATCTACCATACGACCCAGCTATCCCACTGCTGGGAATATATCCAAAGGAATGGAAATCATCAAGTCGAAGGTATACTTGTTTCCCAATGTTCATTGCAGCACTCTTCACAATAGCCAAGAGCTGGAATCAGCCCAAATGTCCATCATCGGATGAGTGGATACGGAAAATGTGGTATATCTACACAATGGAATACTACTCAGCTATAAAAACGAATGAAATACTACCATTTGCAACAACATGGATGGACCTAGACAGAATTATATTAAGTGAAACGAGTCAGGCACAGAAAGAGAAATACCACATCTTCTCACTTATTTGTGGGAGCTAAAAATAAATAAATAAATACACACACACACACACACACACACAAAAAAAAAACCGGGGGGGGTGGGGAAGAAGATATAACAACCATACTTTTTTTTTGAAGTTGTTACAACAAGCAAACGGAAAGGACATTCATGGGGGGGAGGGAAGAGAGGGAGGAGGGAGGGAGGTGTAGGTGATGGGCTATAATAATCATATACAGTGTATATTGACAAAATAAAAAATAAAAAATAAAAAATAAAAATAAAAAAAGATATAAATCAATGAAACAATAGGCTGAAAAGTATTTTGATTCACTAGCAATTACAGTATTGAAGGACATATCACAGAACAGGTTTTGATTCTCAATCTTCCCCTTGAGAGCTAGACTTATCTATAACCTTGAAGGAATCAGATTTGGTGACAAACTCATATAACACTGATGTGTAGAATAAAATGTTCTTTATTCATTTAAAATGGGAGCATTGCATCAGCATTTACCATAACACTGCATTTTCCCAGTAACAGAGTACATGGAAATCAAATGCACGATAGTTTTCAGGATAAGAAACTGGAACACAAAAAGTACATTAAGGAAAAAAAATTGTTGAAATCCTAATGAAGCCCAGGTTGAGTTAATATTAATGTATTCATATTAATTTCTAGGTTCTGACTAATTTACATTGATATGTATGATGTTAAAATTGGGAGAATTGTGTATGATCTTTGCAAATTTGTACTATATATTTGCAACTCTTACGTAAACCTAAAAGTATTCCAAAATAAGAATTTATTTCAAAATAATTCATGGAAAGATGCGTTAGTAAAGATGACTGAAGGTTAATGGGACTAAGTCACATCTGACCAATGTGAGGTCTTGTAAAATAACTGTCCCCTAAGCTGGAACCCATTTCAAGTGACCAGGTGGCCCCTTGATCAGGAGCTCGCCCCACTGCTTTGAGGAGAGCTGAACACAACTTGCAAAATGTGCCTTTTTGACACCTGATTTTCCTTAACTCGTAGGACCCTCCAGTCCTAACACTCTTCCTTTACAGCAGCCACCTTCAAACTAGGACACATGGAGATTCCCAGGAGTTCATGCGCTTGTATTGTTTTAAGGGAATTAATTTCTAGGTCTTCACGTTCTACATAAACTGTTTTCTAAAATGTATCCTCTCAGGAACTTCCAGTTATCCAGGTGGCTCTCTTCCACCCACCTCCCAGTTCACAAACACCCTTCTCCACTTTAGCAAGAGAAAGCCATTCCTCTCAGCATCAGTCATCTTCCAGTGGGCCACGGGCATTCCCTGGGGCTCTGAAACCACTGCAGCACCCAACAAAGGGAATTTTCACACCTCACACCAGGGTCAATGTTAAGAAAGTGAATAACTCTAGAGTCTGGGCAGCAGTTTCTTTAGCAAGTTCTGGGGCATCCAATGTTTCAACAAAACTAAAGAGGGACCTAATTGAATAATCAGCCATGTTATTCAAGAATTCAATAATCAAATTTCAAAACCGAATCATTGATGGAGTTCCCACTGTTTAATTTCTTGTATTCCTACCTTGCTTTAAATGTCTTTCTGTTTGCAAAGTTATCCTTTCATAATTATGACTGACTAAATCATTCAAAAGCTGGAGTCTTGGCACTTAACTGAATAATTAGATCAATGGATTTCAATTAGTTTTGAATAATATTCAAGCAAGACCAAAATAATTTGTTTACAGAAAGTTAATTTCCATCGTAGGGCACTTAGGTTGATTTGTGTACTTTTCAAAGGCTCAAAATTTTCTGATTATCAGATGATAATTGGCAGCAAATAGAAAAGAAGTGTGTGAATTTTTGTATTTGTTCAACAACAACAATTATAAAGGTCGCTTTTCAGTTATTCTCTGTGCACATATGAGTGTGCATGTGTGTATGAGGGAGCATGAGTGTATAAGTGCGTATATACATGTATTACACAATATGTATGTACATGTATGTATGCATATATTTAAAGTATTTTTAAATTGTTACCACTAAAGCTTCCCTTTCAGTTAGTACACTATCACAGATAGCTTGTTTATAATTATGAACACACATATACCACAATTAATTCCAAGAAAATTTGCACACCTTAGATTTCTCTTTTGCAATAAAAATTATTATAACCAAATTGTCTACTTACCAAATTTATATTTTCAGCACCGCAAAATAAATATATAGATATTTAACATTTTAACTAAATTTTCAATAGTTCTTACAACAATATCAGACATTTCACTTCCAGCAGATTAATTTTTAAAACTTTTGACAGACTAGAAATAGAATAAGAAAAATTAACCCTTTATTGGAATTAAAAGATTTTCTATCTGAACCGTGCGGTTACTAATAAAAAAATAAAATAAAAATAAATAATAATAAAATTTGTTTTCAAATTTATTCTTCTGCAAGTTGAGGCAAGCCATAAAAATTATAGTTTTACTAGTCAAATCAGCCTGGAAAAACATGGAATTAAAGCTACAAAGATCCATATATTATCTCAATGAAATGTCAGGCATTGGAGACGTACCTTCCACAACAGGGATTAAAGACCACGTAGAGCCACTTATTCTCCCCTGAGCTCTGATAACCTTCCCATAAATAAGTCAGGACACACACTCCCTCAGGCAGATAGAGGATGTGTGCAAATCCAGAACTGTGTGGGGAGCAAGATACTAGAGAGACCCAAAGAGGAGGTTTGTGCTCAAGGCTGAAGCACTGTGGGATGAATGGTATTATACTGTTGAATGATAAACTGCCACATCTTCAGCCTGGAGGCTACTGATAGTCAGAATGAAATCTGTTCCAGACCAACTGCCACTGAATCAATCAGGGACACTAGATGCCTGGGTGGATGCCCAGGAGATGAGCAGCTTAGGAGCCTATCCTGGTTTCTGCTGCTTCCAAACTAAGTAGTTCTTATTGACAGAGCTGGAGGAAAGATTTTTCCTGGACTTGTAGCTGATGGTGACCCTCTCTCCTGCAGACACAGCCAGGGAGCCTGGAGACTGGGTAATCATGGTATCCCCATGGGCATCTGCAATCAGGAATGGACAATAAATACACACACACACACACACACACACTTTATCATATATCCATTAAATTATGTCATTTAAAATGTGCTTTCTAATGGTATTAAATGTCAGTATGTAATTGAGTACATGTTGGAAATAAATTGAAGGATTCCTGCACAACCTGTAAGGAGATTGAAAGTTGCCACTCCATCCAACAACAAGTAAAAAGCTGAACAAGTGAAAATAGACAGCAGGTAGGGAGAATCACAATTATCAGGGCAGAAGAACAAGCAAAAACCTGAGTGGAAACCAGCAGTGGGGTAGTAAACACTGAACTGTAATTGACAAAAATGCTGGAGGCTCAGTGTGGAAAACTGAGAGTTAAAAACTCCATGGGGACCTAGTTATGGGGGAGACCACCAAATTTTCGTGAGCTTTATTTCCAGGAGCCCTAGCAGATTTTAACAGGGAAAAACCACTCCATGAGGAGACCACCACACTTCCATGAGCTTTATCTCCAGGAGCTCTAGCAGGTTTTAACAGGGAAAAATCTCTTCATGATTGGATGGGGAGGGAAAAAGAAATCACTTTGAAATAAGCCAAAGCACTCTGTTCTTAACAAGGTCTCCTCTCAGCAGAAACTAACCAGAGCCTAACATACTGGGCTTTTACACAAGCCTGACTATACTGGGAGAAAGGAAATACCCACCTCCAGTCTGCTCTAGAGTGTCTCTCTCTCACGCGCGCGTGTGTGTTTATATATCAGTGAAACAAATGACAACAATAATAAAAGGGACAAGACAGAAAAATTTACTTCTATCGCCTGAGATTTTGGTATCCTATCTGCAAAGTTACTGCCAAGACCAGAGTCAAAGAAACTTCCCCCAACATTTTCTTCCAGGAGGTTTATGGTTTCATGTCTTAGTTTTATGTCTTTGATCTGCTATGAGTTGATTTTTGTACATGGTGGGAAATAATGGTTCGCTCTTATTCTTTTGCATGTGAATATCCAGTTTTCCCAACACCGTTTATTGAAAAGATTATCCTTTACTCCCTGTTGTAGCAATACAAAACAGGCAAATACACCCATCCAATCAATCCCTGGCCTCCTTCCCCTCTACCCTCCCCCACCCCACTATGTATCCTTAGGTATGTTCTCTCCCTCTGCAAGTCCAATGCACCACTATGGTCTTTCTTTCCTTCCTTCTTTCTCTCTTAGCTCCCACTTAGGAGTAAGGACACATGGTATTTGTCCCTTTGTGCCTGGCTAATTTCACTCAGCACAATTTTTTCAAAGCTCATCCATGTTGCTATGAATGGCAGAATTTCATTCTTTTTTATGGCAGAGTAGTATTCCATGGTGTATTTATACCATATTTTCCTTATCCAGTCATCCATCGATGGACGTTTAGGTTGGTTCCATATATCGGCTATTGTAAATAGAGCTGCAATGAACATGGAAGTGCAGGTATGCCTTTGACATGATTACATCCATTCCTTTTGGTATATACCTAGAAGTAGGATTGCTGGATTGTATGGTAGATCTATCTTCAGCTGTTTAAGACAACTCCATACTATTTTTCATAGTGGTTGTACTAATTTACAGTCCTACCAACAGTGTAAAAGTGTTCCCTTCTCTCCACATGCTCACCAATATTTGTTATTCTCTGTCTTTTTGATTATAGCCAGTCTAAGTGGGGTGAGATGATATCTCAATGTGGTTTTAATTTGCATCTCCTTGATGATTAGTGATGTTGACCATCTTTTTCAGTGCCTATTGGCCATTTGTATGTCTTCCTTTGAAAAATGTCTATTCAGCTCCTTTGTCCATTTTGTAACCAAAACAGCATTGTACTGGCATAGAAAAAGACATTCAGACCAGTGAAACAGAATAGACAACCCAGAAATCAACCCACAGACTTGCAGCCAATTAGTATTTCACAATGGCAACAAAAACATACATTGGAGAAAAGGCATCCTCTTCAATCAGTGGGTGCTGAGAAAATTGGATATCCATATGCAGAAGAATGAAATTAGACCTACACCTCTCATGACACAACAAAGTCAACTCAAAATGGATTACAGACGTAAGTATAAGACCTGAAATTGTAAAACTACTAAGGGAAAATATAGGGGAAACCCTTCAGGAACTAGGACTGGGCACAGACTTTATGAACAAAAGCCCAAATGCAGAAGCAACAAAAGAAAAAATAAATAAATGGTATTATATCAAGCTAAAAGCTTCAGCACAGCAAAGGAAACAATCAACAGAGTGAAGCAACAACTTACAGAATGGGAGAAAATATTTGCAAACTATACATCTGACAAGGGATTAATATCCAGAATATACAAAGAACTTAAGCAACCATACAATAAAAAAACCAATAACCTAATTTAAAATATACAATTTTGATTACTCCAAGTTGGTAATATAATTTGAAATCAGAAATTTTGATGCTCCAACTTAGTTCTTCTTTCCCAAGTTAGCTTTGGCAATTTGGGGACTTTTGTGTTTCCATACAAATTTTAGAATCGTTTTTTCTATGTCTTAAAAAAAATGGCATTGGGATATTACCAAAGATTACATTGAAATTGTATTTTGCTTTTGGAAGTATGGACATATTAACAACATTAATTTTTCCAATCCATGTGTATAGGATATATTTCTTTTTATTTCTGTTTTCTTTAATTACTCTTATCAATGTCTTATAGTTTTCAGTGCACAGATCTTTTATCTCCTTGATTATATTTATTCATAAATATTTTATTTGTTTTGATTTTATTCTAAATGAGATTGTTTTTCTAATATATATATTTTTTAGGGAGGTCATTGGTGTAAAGAAACAGAACTGATTTTTATATGTTGGTTTGTATTCTGCAACTTCACTGATTTTTTTTTTTACTAGTTCTAACAATTTTTCATGGAGTCTTTAAGGTTTTCTATATAAGAATTATGTCATCTGCAAAGAGAGGTAATTTTACTTCTTCCTTTCCAACCTGAATGACTTGTATTTTTTCTCTTGTTTGATTGTCCTTGGTAGTACTTCTAATACTTTGCTGAATAAAAGTAGCAATAGTCAGCATCCTTGCCTTGTAACTGATCTGAGAAAAAAATTTGCAGTGCTAGATATGTGGTCCACTTCCTTTTCTCCTCCGGGAGAAGTTGGGAGTGAAATATATGAACCACTCATTTTGTACTAAACGGGGGAGAGGATCTATGGCAAATGCCTGCACTCTTGTTTGGACTGCACACTCACAACCTGTTGTTTTGCTCTTTGGCATCCCAAGGGCACTTAGCAAATGATGAGTCCTGGCAGCTCTCTGAGACAGATGGGTCTGCTGGAGACTTGGTTCTATCTCTGGAGTGAGCCAGGAGCGGAGCTGTGGGAAGTGTCCAGATGCCCATTCAGGCTCCTAAAGGACTATAAATTTCCTGTTTTGTCAGTTCAAAGCTTTATTTTTTTTTATTTTTCACTTGGCAATAAAATTGGCTTTTACATTATCTTGTATGGATCCAAATTCTATTGAACACAGCATATATTCTTATGATCTCTATTTCCTCCATACATGGCTCTTTATTTTTAAATCCAACTTTGGAATAGAAAAAAAAACTCTCTCTCTCTCTCTCTTATTTTTTCCCAACATTCTGTTACTGAAACTATTCAACGACATTGGCACAAGGTCTTTGATTTTGAAGAGATTTACCAAGTCTTTTCAGTAGGCAAAAACCAAAAATGTGAATAGTTTTTTTCTGCTACTCCCTTGAGAACAGTAGCATAAAATACTTATGTCTGCCTCATGCAGAAGGGTAAAAACAAAAGTACAGTGGAAACGTGGAGGAGGTGAGAGACAGTGTCTGAAACCAAATATTAACCTGGCGCATGTATAATTGCCCCAGATTTTATATGAATAATTATATAAAACCAAAAAATATGTTAGCTTTGTGTTGCCAGGTATCAGCCACAAGTATGTGCTTGTTACGCTGAGTGAAATTAATTGATCTAGGTACACAGGGCAGGGAAAATTAACATGAGATTTTACTCTGCTCTACCTTTCATTTCTGGTTATTACAACTTTCTTCATTCTGCTGTTGTCTTTGCGATGCCATGGCTATTGCGGCACACGGGTTTTACTGTAGTGCCTGAGGTATAGCCAAGGGGTATCATGGTCCAGAGCTCTCTAGTTTAAACCATACACATGAGTTGTCCAACATCTTCCTCTTACATAGACTCAGAGAATCTGCTACATTGCATCAGATTTGCAACACATTTGGGCATCTGGGCCATTCCAAGAAGAGAGGTTTATGTTCAGGGCTTTACCACTTTGGAGTATTTTTTGTACCTTGCTTGCAGCAATAAATTCAAACGTCCTCAGGCTCCACCCTGCTGATTTTCAGTGTGAAATCTGTCCCTGCCACACTGCCAATGAACCTGTCTGGGACCCCTGAGGTTCAGTTGGAAACTCCATAGATAAGGAGTTGTAGATCGGCCTGGCTTCTTCAGATACTAATTCAAATATGTATATCCATTACTATGTAGGAGGCTCTGACTAGACCTGCAGAGATAGAGGCCAGCTCTCCAGGGGTGACTGGAAGGGAGAGTGGAGTCTGGATCATCACAGTATCCCCAGTGGATAAAATAATGAGAGATGTGCAAGGTTATGTATAAAAATTATGAGACTTTTCATGATTTTTTATTAATTATTTCAGGCTAAATGTTTTGTGTGTGTTTTTGGTTTTGACTCATACCCCAAAATTATCCAATTTCAAAAAAGAATTGAGGTTTGCTAGGCGCAAAGCAAAGAAACCTCTAGAAGTTGCCTATACCATATCCCTCTTTCTGTGTCAGAGTCTTCATCAGAGCACAAGTTCCTTCTGGAATCTTCCTCACTCTCACATATCTAAACATCACATGCCCCATCTGGGAGGATGAGACATGCACATATTACACATGCACAGAACACACATGGAAAGCAGTGGGGCCCAGACCTCACCCTCCCACCCCACTCTCCTCCCACGTCTCCTTCTGCCCTTACCAGGGATCCAGAGCATCAGCAGCCCCAGGAACTGAGCAGGAAACCTCATTTTGAGAAGCTGAACTGAGGAGTCCTGATAAGTCGAGGTTAGAGCTGAGCTTTTATCTCAGACTTGCAGGGGAAGGTCCTCCCTAGGGGACAGTATGAAAATCCCCTGGTGGGTGCAGTGGTGTTAAAAGAGAGAGTGGGAAGGTGGGGGGCCCTCCTGTGAGCAAAGTGACATAAAATGTCTTCTATATTTGGAGGAATATCAACAGAGTTAAAGTCTATTCCAACTGGAATGGTGGGGAAAAACATCTCATTGTGAAAGTCAGCATATGTGGTGAGGACACAGTGCACATGGCTCTGGCCCTCTAAGAAAACATCAGGCCTTACCCTGACCATGTAGAGATGTGTATCCAGGTCAATCTCATGTGGCCATCACACTTGGCTCCCTCCCAGGTAATCTAGAGAAGGAAACAGCTCACACCCCCACTACTATGGGCCTTCAGAGTTTTCTCCCAATAACAGCATGGAGCTGAACTAGCTTTTTTCTGGTATCTGCTGTTACCAGGTTAACTATTTAACAATGTTAGAAACAAATATTAAAAACAGTCTTTTCCAGGACCTAGTGAATTAAACTCTATAAGAGCACTCAAAGTCAAGAAGAACTTGACATGGTGAAAAAAATCTCTCTCTTACTACTACAGAGTTAATAGCCCTTTTTAAGGCAAGAAGAAATGGGGAAAGAATTTTATGCTTCAAGCAGTGTATATGAAAAACTTGGTAATTGTTGTTACAAACTGGTGAATATCCTATCTTACTTACGTCACTATGTATACACCAGATTAATCAAAGAATTTATTATGGGAATAATTCCCTCAGGAAAGTGGGAAAGAATGGATAATGGATAATTTTCTATTATTTTTTTCTGAATGTTCATTGAAAAAATTCTTCCTATATCTACTCTGACATGTCATGAATGCTGGGCGTCCACATGCATGAGCCCACAGTTTAAAGAGGGATGTCACGTGTTAAAATACCAAGAACTTGATCCAATCTTTCAATCTCGTGGGGCAATTTGAATCTTTGAGTAACATTTTCCTGAGCTTTCATCAAAGGGTGTCCTAGAGTTTGCATTATACATGTAAAGGCTACTTTTAAATAATTATTCTTCAAGATGCTTGAATTTCAGAGCATACTGCTGTTTTCAGTGAAATAAATATGTTTTATTCCAAATTTATTGCCCTGATATATACACACAAAATGTAAACTCTAATACAAGTTCTCTCTATAACAGAAAAATGCTTTGAAATTTTCCTGTACTACCGATAGACAGTGCCATAAGCCATCTCCTGAAAATCCATAATCATAAGTATCATTAGTATAATTAAATATTT
>NW_007736968.1:0-613 GCF_000696425.1 Galeopterus variegatus
TGTTCTCAACATTTCCATTTTTAGATGCTTATCAGGAGGATGTCTAATCCTTAAAAAAATCCTTAATATTTTAAGGATTTTGCTCTAAGGATGTTATTTGCGGTATTGCTTATTTGAATTAAAAATTGGAGACAATTTAACATCAATAATAGGGAACTGGTTGAGTAAATTGTGGTATAGTCACACAATGAAAAAGTATGTATCCATTTAAAATAAAGGGGGTAGAAGCATAGCTAATACAGTCATCCCTTGGTATCCATGGAGGATTGGTTCCAGAACTCCCCACAGATACCAAAATCCACAGATGCTCAGGTCCTTTATATAAAATGGCATAGTATTTGCATATAACCTACACGTCATCCCATATACTTTAAGTCATCTCTAGATTACTTAAAATACCTAATACAATGTAAATGTTATGTATGTAAATAGTTGTTATACTGTATTTTCCTTAATTTATATTTTTTACTGTTGTACTGAATTTTTTTCTTGTTTTTTTTTTCTGAATATTTTTGATCAATGGTTAGTTGAATCCACAGGTGCAGAACCTGCAGATACAGAGGAACTACTGTATGAAAAAATGATCATAATATACTGTTGGGTAAAAAAAAAA
>NW_007736968.1:1270-3682 GCF_000696425.1 Galeopterus variegatus
AAAAAAAAAAGCATGTTATAAAATAGTATATATGGTATGATATATATACCTGTCTGTAAATATAACCACATATAGAAAAGTCTGAAAGGATACACTCCAAAATTTTGTATTAGTCCATCTCTGTTGCTTGTAACAAAATACCTGGAACTGGGTAATTTATAAAGAAATAGAATATTTACTGCTTACAGTTTTGGAGGCTGGGAAGTCCAAAGTCCAGGGAACACATCTGGTAAGGTAACTCTACAGCAACGCAGGGTGTCACATGGCGAGAATGACTCTCATCTGCCCTCCTTTTAAAGCCAACAGAACCATGCCCATGATCACCATTAAACCATCAATGGATTAATCCATTTACCAGGGCAGGTTCTTTACAATCTAATCACCTCTTTGAGGCTCCCCCTTTCAACTACCTTAACAAGATTTCCCATCCTCTTAATATTGTCAGAATAGAGACCAAGCCTCCATATATTAAATTTTGGGGGGATACATTTCAATACATAATAGTAGCAGGATTAGGAGTACATTTTTTTCTCCAATTTTTTTTATTGTGTTAAAATACATGTAACATAAAACTTACCATCTTAACCATTTTTTTTTTCCTTTTTGTCTTTTTTCATGACCAGCAACGGATCGCAACCCTCAGTGTCGCGCCTGTACCGGACCAGGACCAACGCGCCTGTACCGGACCGGGACCAGCAACGGGATCGCAACCCTCGGTGTTGCTCCCACACCTTGCTCAGACAGTGAGCGGCCGGTCTGTATATGGGATCCGAACCCTCGGCGGGAGCGCCGCCACGCTTCCCAAGTGGCGCACTGTAGCAGTGCGCCACCGGGCCGGCCCTTAACCATTTTTAAGTGTACAGTTCAGTGGTATTAAACACATTCGTAATGTTGTACAACTATCACCACCACCTATCTTCATAACTCTTTTCATCTTGTAAAACTGAAACTCTATACCCTTCACACAATAACTCCCCATCTTCCCCTCTCCAATGGCAAACACCTTTCATTCTACTCTAAGTACCTCAGATAAGTAGAATCATACAGTATTTTTTCGTGACTGCTTATTTCACTTAGCATAATGTCCTCAAGGTTCAACCATGTTGTAGCATATGTCAGAATTTCCTTTTCAAGGCTGAAAAATATTCCATTGTATGTATAAATGACATTCTGTTCATCCACTCATCCCTTGATGATCACTTGGGTTGCTTCCATGTCTTAGCTATCATGAATAATGCTGCTATGAAGATCGGCATACAAATATCTCTTTGAGATTATAGGTAAGTTTTATTTCTTCCTTTTGCTTAATTTTATTATCCAAAATAAACCTTTTTTAAAAAATATAATTTTTATTTATCAAAAGAAAGAATAAGAACCCCAGGCTGAAAATGGGAGACAATTTAGGAAAGGCTCATAAATATGAATCACTGATAGAAAAACCTGGATGTTATCTCTAGTTTTCTTTTTGAAAAAATTTTAATTGTGGTAAAATATATATAACATAAAATCTGCCATCTTAAGCGTACAGTTCAGTACATTTACATTGTTGTGTAACCAATCTCCAGAACCCTTTTTCATCTTGAAATACAGAAACCCATAGACAGCAATTCCCTATCCTCCTTTCCCCAAGCCCCTGGTATCCACCATTCTTTCTGTCTCTATAAATTCGACTACTCTAAATACCTCATATAAGTGGAATCATACAGTATTTGTTTTATGTGTGTGTGACTGGCTTATTTCAGTTAGCATAATGTCCTCAAGGTTCATCCATGGTGTAGAATATGTCAGAATTTCCTTCCTTTTTAAGGCTGAATAACATTTTATTGTAGGTTATATAACACATTTTGTTTATCTATCCAGCCATCACTTGACACTTGGGTTGCTTCCACCTTTTGGCTATTGTGAATAATGCTCCTAGGAACACAGATGTAAAAATATTTTTTTAAGACTCTGCTTTCAATTCTTTTAGATATACACAGAATTGCAATTGATGGATCATATAATCATACTATTTTTAATTTTTGGAATTGCTTCCACATTGTTTTCTGCAGTGGCAATATCATTTTATGCTCCCAATCCCAATATCTCTATATCTCTTCAACACTTGTTATTTTCTGTGGGATTTTTAAAAAATATAGGATATAGTTATACTATATTTAGTATAACTATAGCCTACCTTAATGGGTGTGAAGTGGTATCTTATTGTGGTTTTAATTTTCATTTCTCTAATGATTAGAGAAATGTGTTTTTTAGCCATTTGTATGTCTTCATGTTCTTTGTGTGTCTTCTTTTGACTAATGTCTATTCAAGTCTGTGTTAGTTAGGGTTCTCCAGAGAAATAGAACCAATAGTGTGTGTGTGTGTGTGTGTGTGTGTGTGTGTGTGTGTGTGTGTGTGTGTGTACAGAGAGAG
>NW_007736968.1:3730-33587 GCF_000696425.1 Galeopterus variegatus
AGAGAAATGTGTTTTTTAGCCATTTGTATGTCTTCATGTTCTTTGTGTGTCTTCTTTTGACAAATGTCTATTCAAGTCTGTGTTAGTTAGGGTTCTCCAGAGAAATAGAACCAATAGTGTATGTGTGTGTGTGTGTGTGTGTGTGTGTGTGTGTGTGTGTGTGTGTGTACAGAGAGAGAGAGATTTATTTTAAGGAATTGGCTTATGTGATTGTGGAGGCTCACAAGTCTAAAATCTTCAGGCTGGGGATGGCCAGTTAACTCAGCTGGTTAGAACGCAGCCTTATAATACCAAGGATCCCTGTACTGCCAGCCCCCCCCCCCCAAAAAAAAAAATCTTCAGGCTGAAGAACCAGGGAGTTGATGTTGTCTACTGGAAGAATTTCCTACACAAAGGAAGGTCAGCCTTTTTATTGAGGCCTTCAACTGATTTGATGAGGCCTACCCATGATATGGAGGGGAATCTGCATTACTCAAAATCCGCTGATTTATAAGTTAATCTCATCTAAAAAATACCTTCACAATAATATCCAGATGTGTTTGACCAAATACAGGCCAAATGACCACAGCCTAGCCAAGGTGACATATAAGATTAACCATCACAAAGTCCTTTGTCAAAATTTTAATTGGGTTGTTTGCTTTCTTGTTGTTGAGAAATGAGTTCTTTATATATCCTGGATATTAACCCCTTATAAAATATATGATTTACAAATGTTTTCTCCCATCTATAGGTTGCCTTTTCACTCTGTTGATTGTGCCCTTTAATGCATAAAAGTATTTAACTCTGATATAGTCTATATCTCTACTTTTCTTTCCTGCTTTTGACCATAAATAGTCATTTTGCTTTGGGCCTGAGTTGGTAGCTATACTATGGAAAATGTAGAGAGAAAACAAAAACCACAATTTGGCTTACCTCATGAAAGGGTATCTCCAAGGTCTGGAGACGAAGGTCAACCTTGTGGTAGGTATCCAGGCAGGGCAAAAAGAAGAAAAGGCCTAGAAGAGGGGGAGAGGAAAGTGACAGGTGAATAGGTAGCATGGAAGCTGTTTGGGGTTCACCTTTTTGGGGGGGTCAGGTTGCACAACATATTGCTTCTCTTAGCCTCCAGCTACACACAGACCACTGGGCAATCCCCCTACTACCCCTATAGTGTCTCTGTTGTAGCTAAGGTTATCATAAAATTTGTTGTTCAATGTGGGACACTTTTGAGGGTAAAAGGAGAGCACTATTACAACTTACTCCAGGACAACAGGTGTAGATAGGGATTATTATCTCCAGCAAACTGGGCTATATGGTCACTTCAGTCATGGTACTGCCCCCTCCAGATCTCAATTACACATCTGTTCCCTCACCAGAATTGAGCTCCCTAAATAGAGTGTTACATGCACTATTGTTAGCCTTAGTGTCTGACTCAGTGCCTTTTAGGTGCTCTGTAAAATTGTTTTTGAATCCATGATTGTACACCGGTGTCAAACTTTACAGCCAGCAACCTCCATGGTTGGTATTTCTTGAAATGTAGAGTAGCAATATAGAGTAGCAATGTAGAGTACCAGCCTTCTGGTTGACTAATTATTCCTTACCCACCCAATATAATACATAGGCTCAATGTCATGATACCAGCCTTCTGGTTGACTAATTATTCCTTACCCACCCAATATAATACATAGGCTCAATGTACAATAAACATTTGTAGATTAATTTATTGAGATTTTCTGAGAGTCCATTGGATGCTATGGGCTCCTGCAAGAGCCAAAGCTTTGTTGAAACCAGCAGCGCCTTACAGAGCCCAGGATCTATCTGGGGAGCAGCCCAGCTATTAATCCTTCTTGGCCCCAGTAAAAAAGGTTCTTGAAAACCAGGGCCAGAGCAAGATGGTCCTTGTTCTGGAACTATAAGATGTGGTTCTACTTTTATGCAAACCCATCTTTGGTGCTGAATCATCAAACTCTGATTTGTATCTCCTAGTTTGCCTTTTACCTGTTTCCGCAGGCCAGGCTTGGAACTCAGACCCTCTCCAATATATGCACAGCAGCATTTTGCTCCTTTTCATGCCTTCTGGCTGGTTTGGCTCTCCAAACTCCAACTATTAGACTTTACAGACAAATTATGCTTTGTTCTGTGTCCCGTGATCAGCTTGGACCTCTGGATATCAACTCCACTAGACCTTAAGGTCCAGGAGATCAGAGACCTTGTCTTACTCATCCATGTTCATGTCTCTGGTAAGTTAGCACAGTGTCTGAAACAAAGGAAGTGCTCAATCTTTGCTTCTTAAATTCCACCAACAAAAGATGGATTTGTTGACCTTTGCCTGTCTCCTATGATTTGATTTGAGCCCATGGACTCTGAACTAGCTCAGCTTTTCTTTGAGAATTCACATGACTCTGATCATACACATGTTGTGCTCAAACCAGGCCACAGTCATGGGTGCTAATCTGACTTGCTACTCTCTGCACCCATCTTCTTGCTTGGCCACCTGTGACCTGGTAGTAATGCTCTCTGAAGAATTTCTTAATCTGTCTTATAAGTAACAGATTGGAAAATGCAGAAATCATGAATCAAGTTACTTCATGTAATCTAAGGTCCATATTACACATATGCATGTATTGAAAAAACTGGCAAGTAAAAAGCAGTGTTTCTTACCAGGGCCTTTGGCTCTTCCAGGAAGCAGATGTCCCAGTCGGAATATAATTACTCTCTCATACTCTTGTACAACCTAAAGGAAAATTTAATACTTTCGAATCACTCCAAGAAAGAAAAAGTCTTCAAAGGCCTTGGCATGAGAGTGATCCTAGGTATCAGAAATATTTCATTTTGATAACCAAGAAAAAATTTATATTAATACTTAAGTTTTCAAAATCTACACTCAGTAAGTATAGAATTACAGAAACCAATGAAAAAGTATATTGGCCATGTTAATTTTTGAGCCCTTGGACAGAATTTTGATTAAAGAATCATCATTATCTAAAAAACAGTGCTTCCACTATGTTCAACATTCCCTAAATCAAAGAAATTTTATCAGAGCACATTTAATCTTGTATTTTTCTGTGACTTCTGCATTATTAGCTTTTATGTGTATCAGTCATTAGCTATTTAACAGAAAGATGAAGTATATTTTAATACCACTTGTGATATTTTGTTTCAAACTGAAATTTCTTCTGAGGCTGCTTAAAAATGATTCAATTGGATTTTAATTTGTCAACTCTCATTGGTGATGGATCTAGAAAAACTGGGTATGCCCTGAAAATGTGTAGAGATATTTTTAAGTGACAAAAAAGGAGATTCTTTGTGTAGAACTGTCCATTAGAATAGAAACAGGAAAGTTACTGCACACTGCTTTAAAAATAAACTTCATTTTCTGGCTCAGTATCAGAATCTGAGTTCTGTGGCTTATTATTAACTTAGTTGGTCTGTTTATTTATATATATGCCCCACTAGACTGTGAACTCCTCGACTGTATGGAATTAATCTTTTTTCTCAGTGCCTAAAAAATGCCTGACATATAGTAAGTATTCAATAATTATTTATTGAATGAATGAGGGAATGATTTGTGACTACAGACAAATCTGTTTTCCTTCCTCATCCTCCCTCCACTTTAAAAAGCTTCATTGAGGGAGGTTAGCAAGAAAGTGGTTAATGGACACAAAAAGTGATTACATTTGTAGCAGCAAATCTACTAATTATTCTGATTTGAGCATCACATGTTGCACACAGGTATTTATATTCAACTCTGTACCCCACAAATATGTACAATTATGTTTCAATAAAAAAATAATTAAAAATAAATAAAAATAATGAAAAAGATCCATTGAATAATGATTAGCCAAATATAAAAATGTAATGAAGATGCCAAAACCTCCACATTTTGAAGTGTGCTTATTAAGGTAACAAGCTCTACTATCCCACTGTAAGTCTCCTGAGATCAGGAACCTTGTCTTGTTCCTTTATGGGGTTTATAACTCCTGTGGCTAAACATTGCCTTGCTTGTTGAAACAATGAATGAGAACAAATGACTAGGCTTGGTTGCTGTAGCATGTCCCAGCAATTCCCAATTGCTTGGTTACCTAGCATTACTAGTTTCTTTTCTACTTTTATTCGAAGAAACAAATTATTCCCAGAGATAAATGGGAGTTTTACTCCTTACTCAAATGTAACTTCCTGGTTCTGCTTTTGTGTCCTCTTCCTTATTGGCTTTTTAGGGTTTACCATTTTAAGTGACCAGAACTGAGGCCTTTTCCACAAATCATGGGTGAGTCAGTGTTGGACCTTGTGGCAGTCATGCAGGTGCTCAGATCACCCTTCAGGAAGAGCCTGATGCTAACTATATGGTGTCTATAGGAGACACACTTTATATTCAAAGCTATGAATAGATTGAAAGTAAAAGAATATAAAAAGATATACCACACAACCAGTAACTAAGGGAGAGCAGGAATGGCTATTCTAATATCAGACAAAATGGACTTTAAAATGAATAAGTGAACATGTTACTAGCAATAAAGAAGGACATTGTATAATGATAAAAGGCTCAATGCATTAGGAAAGTAGAACAATGATAAGCATATAAGCACCTAAAACAGAAGTCCAAAATACATGAACCAAAACCCAAAGGAACTGAAAATAAAAAGACAATTCAATAATAACAGTTGGAGACTTCTATATCCCACTTTCAACAATGGCTTGAACAACTAGACAAAATGTCTACAAGGAAACAAAAGACTTGAACAACACTGTAAAAAATAGACTTAACAGACATCTACACATAATTCCACCCAACAAGAGAATACACATTTTTATCATGCATACATGAAACTTCTCCAGGATAGAGAATATGCTAGGCCATAAAACAAACCTCAACAAATTTAAAAGAATTGAAATCACATAAAGAATATTCTCAGATTACAATGGAATTAAATCATAAATCAGTAACAGAGGAAAGTTTGGGAGGTTTACAAATATGTAGAAATTAAACAACACTCTAACCAATGACTTAAATAAGAAATCACAGGGAAATTAGAAAATATTTTGAGATAAATGAAAACAAAAACACAAGATACCAAAGTGTATGGGATGCAACTAAATCAGTGCTTAGAGGAAAATTTATAGCCTATAATAAAAAAGAAGAAATATCTCAAGATAATATCCTAGTCTTTCATCTTAAAACATTGGAAATAAGAGAGCAAACTCAACCTAAAGCAAGCAAAAAGAAGAAAATAATGAAGATTACAGTGGAGATAAATGCAATGGAGAATAGGAAAACAATAGAGAAAATCAACAGAACCAAAGTTGGTTCTTTGAAAAGATCAACAAAATTGACAAATATTTCATTAGACAGGTGAAGAAAAGAGAAGATTCAAATGACCAAAACCAGGAAAGAAAGAGGAGATCGTCACTACTAACTTTACAGAGATAAAAAAAAAAAAGATTGTATGAGAAAATACTATGAACAATTCCATGCCAACAAATCAGATAGCTTAGATGAAATAGAAAAATTCCTAGAGAGACAAAAACTACCAAAACTGACTCAAGAAGAAAAAGAGAAACCGAAAAGAACTATAAGTAAAGATTGAATTAGTAGTTTTAAAACTGCCCACAATGTGGAGAAAAGGAAACCCTTGTACACTGTTGGAGAGAATGTAAATTGACGCAGCCACTTGTATGAAAAACAGTATGGAGGTTCCTTAAAAAATTAAAAACAGAACTACCACATGATCCGGAAATCTCACTTCTGGGTATACATCCAAAGGAAATAGGGCTGGCTGGTTTGCTCAGTGGGTTAGAACGTAGAACCTTATAACACCAAGGTCATGGGTTCAGATCCCTGTACTGGCCAGCCACCAAAAAAAAAAAAAAAAAAGAAAAAAGAAAAAGAAAAAAAGAAATTAAATCAGTATTTAGAAGAGATATATGAGGGTACTTTAATAAGTTCACAGAAAGATTTGTATCACCTTTCAATTCTATTTTTTCACGAACTTTTTGAAGTACCATTGTACAGCCCCATGTTCATTGCTGCATTATTCACAATAGCAAGATATGGAAATAACTTAAGTGTCCATCAACAGACGAATAGATAAAGAAAATGTGGCATCTGTATACAGTAGAATATTATTCAGCCCTAAAAAAGAGGAACTCTTGCCATTTGCAAAAACATGGATGAATTTGGAGGATATTATGCTAAGTTAAATAAGCCAGACACAGAAAGACAAATACCACATGATCTCACTGGTATGTAGATCTAAAAAAGTTGAACTCATAGAAGCAAAGAATAGAATGGTATTTACCAGGGGCTGGGAAGCGGGGAAATGGAAGATGTTGGTCAAAGAGTAAAGGTTCAGTTACGTGGGATGAGTAAGTTCTGGAGATCTAATGTACAGCATGGTGACTACATTTAATACTATATTATATTCTTGAAATTTGTTAAGAGAGTTGCTCTTAACTGTTCTCACCACACACACACACACAAATCATAACTATGTGAAATGATTTATATGCTAATTAGCTCATTGCGATAATCATTTCACAATATATAGGTATATCAAAACATTACGTTGTATGCCTTAAATATATACAATTTTTATTTGTCAAGTATACCTCAATAAAGGTAGAAAAATTTTAATTTAAAAAAAATTAAAACTTTCTACAAAGAAAAGTCCAAGACTAGATGGCTTCACTGGTGAATTCTGCCAAACATTTAAGAGGAATTAATACCAATGTTTCACATATTCTCCCAAAAAAGAGAACATGACAGAAATCTTTCCAATACATTCTCTGAGGCAAGTATTACCCTGATACCAAAGCAAGACAGAAACATCACAAGAAAAGAAAACTATAGGGGCTGGCCCGTGGCTCACTTGGGAGAGTACGGTGCTGATACAACCAAGGCTATGGGTTTGGATCCTTATATAGGGATGGCCGGTTAGTTCACATGGGAGAGCATGGTGCTGACAACACCAAGTCAAGGGTTAAGACCCCCTTACCAGTCATCTTTAAAAAAAAAAAAAGAAAGAAAACTATAGACCAATACCTTATGGATATAGATGCAAAAATCCTCAACAAACTATTAGCAACTGGAGTCAAGTAACATGTAAAAAAGATCATACACCATGAACAAGTGGGATTTTAACATCCTAAAATCAATGAATGTAATAATACACCATATCAATAGAATAAAGGCCAAATACCATGGGATCATCTCGAAAGATGCAGAAAATGCATTTGACAAAATCCAACACCCTTTCATGAAGGAGGAGAAGGAAGAGGAGTTGGGAGGGCTGGGGCAGAGAAGGGGATGGGGAAGAAGCCACTGCCTGCTGTGAGGAGCGCAACCAACTACAGCCCTAGAGCACCTGTAGTGTTCTAGCCAAGGACATGCCAATGGCTAAGAATGGGACGGGTACTACAGCCTGGCCATTTCTGCCCATCATGGGACTCCTATGAAGCAAACTTTGCTCTGGAGTTCCCTTTCATGCTGGCCAAGACTTTCTCAGAGCTGTACCACAGTCTGAGGATCTTTCTACTCTTTCTACCCAATCCTTTCTTCCCTTTTTCATATCACAAGTGTCATACCTGCATCATCGTCTGAAGGCTTCCCCTGCCTACTCTTGTTCTCTCTCTCTTTAATCTTCCACAGGTAGTGCCTCCCAATAAATTCCTTGTACTTCTAATTCTATCTTGGCAAGTGCTTTCTGAACTGACATAGGTTTTTGTTTATTTCAGGTACAGGAATGTGTAACCATCTGCAGGCCAAAGATAATTGTCACTCATGGTCTATAGAAGTTGCCTGAGAAGTTTCCTGGAAGTGTCAGGAGTGATTGTCGTGATCTACTCTGGGTTGGTCTTTGTGTCACAGAGTGCAGATAAGTAGATGTAGCTCTTGCCCTGAAGGGTCTCAGTTTAATGAGATAGGGTGTCAACAAATATTATATGTGTGGTAAGTGCTAGAACAAAATGAAAGTGGAGTGACACAGGAGCACAGGGAAAGGAATGACAGTCTGGGGAAGTCAAGGTAGGCTTCACATTTACCTCTGAGCAAGATCTTGAAGGAGTAAAAGCTCTCCTGGAAGGTGAGTTGGGGGTGAGAGCATTCCACATAGAGCAACAGCATATACCAAAATACAGAGGTGAGAGTGGGCATGGTATGGTCAGTGAGAAGCACCAGGAAATTACCTATTAGATCATGGAATCTCACCTTTATGCAGAACCAGATGGAAAAAGGAAAGGTCACGATGATAAAGAGCAGGGAAGTGAGGACAAGAAGCCATTCACAGACCCCTAAACCAGAGGACTTGGTACCTAAAAAAAAAAAAGCAAAAGAATAATTATCTTGAAACTTCATCATATTCACTGACTAGCACTTGTTGGTCCATTCCTTGGTACTGGGGTCAGAGCAGCTTGGAGGCTTTCTTGGATCTTTTAGAATGAGCCAGACGTCAGAGTAGTCAGAGTTCATGAGGCCTGGAGTGTTGTCTGTGTAAAGAGTTGTGTGGAGCTATCAAAGGTGGAGCAGACTCCTGGAAAGAGAGTGGGGTATGCTGGACCAGGCACAGAATCTGGGAGGGAGGTCTGGGTTCCAGTTCTGGCTCCACCATTTTATGTTTAGATGACCTTGAGCAAGGCACATGACGTCTTCAAACCTCAGTTTCCTCATCTATTTAATGGGAATGCTAACTATCTCGTAACTATCTCATAATAACTAGCTCATGGGATATATCCTATTTCTTGCATAAGCATGAAATGACATATACACATATAAAAACACTGAACCGTGCTTTACATATGTCAGGTTTCACTATTTGAAGTGATTTAAGCCACAGGTTTCCAGAAGCTCATCTTCCGTGAAAAAACTTCCCCATTCACTACCTCCTCTAACATCTGAAATTCCTCCATTAGAGCCCCAGTCTTTGAAAATCACCTATATGGGGTAATATTAACCTACTAGTGTCCGTAAAAGAGTGATAAGGAACTGGGATGCAGAACATCAAGGATGCTTGGGGATAAATGAAACAGTATCAAGGAAAGTCAATCTGAAGAACACAGATTCTTGGGGGATTGTCTTATTTACATTGTGTCCCCAGGGCTTAGAATACTGTCTGACATAATATAGGCGCTTAATATTTGTTGAATGTAGGAAGGACGAAGTGCATAGTGAAAATGGCTTAAATGTAATAGTTATGGACATCTCAATAATTTTAATCTCCAGGTACTAGAAAACTGGCCAAAGGGATACTATGTGCCGGTTTAAAAATCTCATAGCAAACTAGAAAGTGACTAAGATTAGGAAATGGTAAAAAGCCTATTTTTTAGGGATGGGAAGGAAGAGAACAACTAATTGGTAGGCCTGAAAATTTGATTATTATGCCTGGAAAGGTCATTGCCATATTGATGTTCAGATCACTTGAAAAGGACAGATATGCAAGTTGCACCAGCACAAACCAAAACCATCACCAAACGCCATATT
The DNA here is from genome assembly GCF_000696425.1 of Galeopterus variegatus. NCBI lineage: Eukaryota > Metazoa > Chordata > Mammalia > Dermoptera > Cynocephalidae > Galeopterus > Galeopterus variegatus. Next base: position 13,182 of record NW_007736968.1, read on the forward strand.
ATGGCAGTTCCCAAAGGCTGTCCCACAGAATACTAATGCCATAGGGTGCTCCACAAAAGAAGAGTTCCCTGGGCAAATGAGTTTAGAAAATACTGGTTACTGTATCCTATTCCGGTAGTTCCCAATGTCCACCAGCATATTGAAGCTATGAGAATCCCTGAAGTAAAGAAGCATTCTTAACTTTGTTTTACACTAGCGTTTTCCAAACATTTGACCAGGTGATGTTTTTTCCAGGGAACACTCATTGATGTTCTATGGAACTTATTTCTCATGGAACATACTTTGGGAAATGCTACTCTATGAACATCATGTCAATTTTTATAATATTCTTCTTCAAGGGCAATGACTTACAGTATCAGTGCCATTTTTAACCAGTTTATAAATGTATTTCAGTTGCCAGTGGTAGCCATGGCAAGTAGAAATAAATAAGTGCAAGTACAGACAAAATTACATTTTATAAGTGAAGAAATGCTTCAAAAATTCCTTCATGCTGTAGAGATAAGAATAAAAAATTAATTTCTATACTCAAACCTAACTTGAAGTTTTACTCACAAAATATTATTCTCTTAGAATGAGTTTCTTGAATATCCAATTTGTTTGGTTTAAGTGAATAGTGAAAAATGTTAAGGCAGGAAGGGCCTTTAGACATTATTCGAGAATACCCTACATTTTGGTCACGCGAAGCTCCTTTTATTTCCCAAGTCTTAAGTAGCCTGCCTTTGGGAGCGTGATGCTAAGTGAGAAAGAGGAAGAGATGTTGCTTCTTGTTCTCTGGGAGCCATAGAAACCTCCCAGACAAGGGCTCAGCAGAGACCACCTCATTCTTAGTGGGACTTCTCACCCATTGCTCAGGGTCTCCTGCTCTAGTCACTTTGTAGCTGGTCAGACTAAGGCCCACAAAGATGAAGCTACTTGCCCAAGGCCACAGCTAAAGTTGGTAGTAGTGCTGGGACCATGACCAGAAATCAAGGGCCAGCACCATGCAAGGGTGGGCACCTCAGTCAGACTGTCTTACTCTGGAAATCTGGCTTCTCCACTTCTGGCTACATGGCTCTGCTCACCGTGAAACTGGACAGCTGATTCTCAGGGGAGCTGACTGGGTGCGACGCTCACGCGATGAGAGTTTGGTGGGAGAGCCCCTGTGCCAGTGCATGGTGTTTAAAAGTGGGTTTCTGTAAGAGAAAATCTGAGCTGTAGAGAACGCTCGCTTGCCTGAAATACCACGGAGGCCCGCAAATCGCTGCGGGGTGATGGCGCTTTGCTTTGTGATTTGTAAAAATTAGGAAATAGAGTATGTGGTCCTAGTGTAATGCTAGAGAGCTTAAGGGGATGCAAAAGGTCATAGAATTAAGATAACTTTAAGGTAGAAGCTTTTCCTGCCGCCCTCCCTGCCCCCCTTGGAGTTTTATCAGGGATGCCTTTCCCCTCTCCCTAATTATTTCTTCATATTCTGGCCCTACGGCGTTTCTGCTAAGACATTAAATAATAATGACGTTGGCTTATATTAACATTTTTAAAGGGGAGAAAAAAACTCCCCCGTTACTATTCAGGTTTCTTTGTTTTTATTAATGCTTAAGCCGTTGATGAAATGCTTCTTGAAGAATCATAGAATGGAAGGGTTCTGGTTTAACTTCTATTTTAGGAAAAAGACACTTTTGTGCCTGCCGTACACCCTGTTCCCATGCTTCCTTGATGAAGGCTGGAGCTTTTTCAAGGTTCACCGGCCAGGCTGGATCCAGAAGCAAACTAGGGAGCTGGCCCACCAGCTTCTGAGGAATTTGAAACATTGAGTAGATTTATTTCTCTTTTACTCCTGTTAATTTTTTTCTCACTGAATGGGAAGTTGGTCAAGATTACCCTTCAAAAAAGATTTATGATTCTACTCAAATAGCTCAGATCACATGATGATAGAAATATTAACTTAGTTTTAATTTTTCAATATGTGTTAAGTTCACACAGTGATAGTTTTTTGTTTTTCTACCTCTCAAAAATCTTATTAAATAATGAGGACCTGAGGTAACTCAAGTGGGTCTGGAAAAACTATGCCACTGCTTTCTTCTGTGTGTTCCGGGTCAAGCCACTGGGAATAAAATAATTCAAAGTTTAGTAATAAAGTAATTTAAATATTTTTTTTACTCTCTAAACCTGATTATTGCATGGGCTACATAAGGGAAGGGAAATGTTTCCTCTCAAGTGCCTGCCTCAGTTAATAGTTCTTGCCTGGAACACTATATTGAGAAATATTCTGAAGCCGCACTTGGCCCATACAAGGAAAAATGTCGTGATTATTTAGTATTCCCCCAAATTAATATTTGCTGTTAAACGTAACTAGTTTATCATTCTGTAGAAACTCTCCTGATAGGAAAAGCATGAAACTGTAGCATTTATTGATTTTTTTCTTAGCTTTGATTCTGTTACGAATTAATTTGATCTGGAGCCTTAGTTCTTATAAAATTGCACCTCAGTTTTTACTCCAAGAATGAGGAGGATATTTGGCCAAATGATATTCTCCAAACTGTACTCTATCTCCTAGTAAGATGGAGAAATTTCTTGTAGGACAAAAACCAATGAGAAAAGGCCCCACAAGGTGTTGGAGCCCATGCTGGGCACTTGTTCTCAGTCTCCTGAAAAAGGAGACCCCAGACAAGTTACATAATCTTTATTTTGTTTTCTATATCCATATATAATAGCAACTTAAGCACCTGCTAATAACATAAGTCTGTGGGATTTATGAATGACAATGACAATATATGGGAAAGTGCATCACATTCCATGGTAAAAAGGTCAACACAGCATCTCTGGAAGGTGAAGGAGTTAGAGAGGGGAGTGCTGAGCTGGCATATGAATCTTTAGCTGGCTGGCTTCATCTACTCTTTTAATGATGCTTCTGTTTTCTTTCAGATTCCTTTTTAATTGAAAGTGTTGCTCATCTCTTTGTTGAAAATATGTGCACACATTTTTAAACTCAATACTTTACTCCCTATTTGGATTTATTAAGAGATGGACATCTGTGGGAATGAACTTACTAGAAGGGGGACCAATTACAGTTGTTGACTTTTGAGTTTATGTTTCCAAGATGAAAGATCATGACAGATTGCAAGGCTTTCTAAATTATTATACTTATCCCCATTTAGTGTTTTGAAATTCTATGTTGGTATGGATAAATGAAGGAGCAAATATTGATTTATGAGGATTATATAATGGGAAAGCTGGATTCATTGGCACTAGAAGAAATTACAAATCTTATTGTTTTAGAGCTAGAAACTATAGAGATTTATTAAGTTTGACTTTCTCAATTTGTAGATGGCAAAGAGACCAACAACTAGGAGGGCACAGCAGTGGTCTGGGAAAGTGTTGCTAATGAGAGCCTGCTCTGAGGCTTTGACAGTGGGGCTGGCCTGGATTCAGGAAATATTATTAGGGAGATAATCAACAGAATTTGGTGATCTCAGGGGTTATAGACCAGGGGCAGTGAGGCAATGGAGGACTTGAGAAAGATGGAGATTTCTACCTAAGTAGGCTAAGCAGTTGGTCATAACTACACCTTCTGTGGCAGACCTACTTCCCCTAATTGTACAGTCCTCAAGCGTCTTATGTTCCCATCCTCTTTGCCTGGAGATGCAGGTGTTAGCTTGTTAGATGAAGTGGTGAGATAAGACCTACTTAACTGTTTGCTTATACTTATTGAATACCTACTATATGTTTAGGACTGCTCATCTCTGAGGATGTAAAGGTTAGACATGGTGCATGCCATCAAGGAACTTAGAGTCTATCGGAGAGACAAATATGTAAACAGATAGGTGAGATAAAGTGTTGTACATGTTATGACAGAGGATCTATATCAGGGTTTTTCAACCTTGGAACTATTGACATGTTGGACCAGATGATTCCTTGTAGTACAGGTCTGTCCTATGGATTGTTGGATCTTTAGCAGCATCCCTGGCCTCTACCAACTAGATGCCCATAGCACCCTACCCCTAATTGTGATGAACAAAACTGTCTCCAGACATTGCCAAGTGCTCCTTATGTCAAAATTGCTCCTAGTTGAGAACCACTGATCTATATGGTAGTGTGAGGACACAAAGGAGTGAGTAATTCTACCTGGGAGGGGTCAGAGGAAATCCAGTCTGGGCCATATTAAAAGATGAGTGAGTGATCCCCAGGTGGACTTTGAGAGCAGGGTCTTCCAGCCCGAGGAAGCAATACAAAAGATGGCACCTCATATATGGCAGGTCAATCAGTGGCTTGACAAATTGGCAAAAGAGGAGACCAGGGAGGTAGGCAGCCCAAGAAATGAAAAGCTTTTCATCATCTTATAGGCAAAAGAAGCTATTGAAGCATTTTAAGCAAGGAACAGAATAATATGGTCAGATCTGCAATTGAGAAGAGTTATTTTGTGGACAAGGTGGAGGGTGAATTGAAATGGGAAGAGGATGGAGGCAGAGAGATCAATAAGGAGACTCTTGAAATAATCCGAGTGAGAAGATATGGGTTATGTTTAGAGGAAAAGGTGATGACTCTGGAGAATCTGGTCAAAATGACTGGTGAATGAGGCTGACAACCAACTGAGGGAATACAAGAGATGAAACAGATTTTGTCTAAATGTAGGTGGGCACAGTAAGCTCAGTTTCAAAGTTATTGAGCTAGCATTGTCTGTAGGATATCTGTCTGGAAATGTACAGTAGGCAATTGGTTATTTAGGTCTGAAGCTCAGGAATGATCATGTTTCTGTGGCCAAGATCCTGAATCTTTCGCTAGCTGCTGACTGGCTGCACTGTCCTCTGCTGGGAGGAAGCAGCACATGGAAAAATGATCCTGGGCAGCTTTGGTGCCAATATACTTCAATTATAATCTCTCTGTTCCCATCACTAAAGACACATTTCCTATTTCTGGTGGCTTGTGTGACCCTGAGGACTCTATTTTGTCCCTTACCAGTTTCAGTGTCATGGAGGCAACCAGAAAATAATACTATTTATATGGCATACTGGGGCAAACTTGAGGGGATTTGGGGGCATCTACATAGGGCTTGGTGAGAAAATTAACTATATTTTTGATATACAATCGGTTAAAAAAATAAAAAGTATTAGGGATTCAATATCAGTAAACTAAATGTGCATGCAAATAAAACTTTCATAGTTTAAAATAGTGTGGGCCGGCCCCGTGGCTCACTCAGGAGAGTGCAGCGCTGGGAGAGCCAAGGCCGCAGGTTCGGATCCTATATAGGGATGGCCGGTGCGCTCACTGGCTTAGTTTAAAATAGTGTGGGCCGGCCCCGTGGCTCACTCAGGAGAGTGCAGCACTGGGAGAGCCAAGGCCGCAGGTTCGGATCCTATATAGGGATGGCCGGTGCGCTCACTGGCTGAGCGTGGTGCTTGCTGACCACACCGTGCCGATGCAATCCCCTTACCGGTCAAAAAAAAAAAAAAAAAAAATCCCACATAAAATAGTGTGCTTCCACAAGTATTAATTTTGTTCGAAATGGCTACGTGAAATTCCTAAGCAAGACTTTTAAATAAGTTCTGTAAATTTTTGTTACCATTGATGAGAAACATGTTCACACGATTTAAAAAGTTTTTAAAACCATTTTTACAATGACTTAAAATGTTTTAACAGGTGAACTTAAAAAGGATCTATTACCTTTTCTTTAATCAACAAATGTAATTTTGATATTTCTTGTGATAATGCAAATAGATTTCAAATCCCACCAAACTTTTTCATAACAAGTATTTCAAAATAATGATAAAAGGAGTCATAGTGCAGCTGGCGTAGATGCTACTAAAAGTGCCAGGTGTTGCCCTGCAGGAACCCCACTGCCCCCTGCTCCCTACAGGCCTCGCTCTGCATTGTGTCTTGCAACTGTGAGCTGTGTATTCATGTGGCAGCCCTGAGGCAGAAGTAGATCCTTGGCAGCGCTCAGCTTCTTGCAGATTGGTGGTGGTTCAATGGCTTTTACCATGCCACCTGGAGACCTGTGGGCATGCCAGCTGACCCCACATGGTTGCCTTCTGAAAAGTCTGGGTGGAGGATACTTTGGACTGGAGGATCTCAGGGCTTCCCTTCTCCCCAACCCACAAGCTACCCCTGTGGGCTGAGAAAAGAAGCGTTAGACTGCATACCTGTCATCTGTTCAGGGCACCAGAGGTGGGAAACTGCTCTAGAGCATGCATCAGGATCACCTGGAGAAACCTAAGAGCGAAGCCCTATTGGGGAGTCATCATAGAAACGTACAGAGATTTTCAGAAAGGGAGGGGACACCAATAATAAACAGCAGAGATCATCTATGATGCATTTGAGAAGTCCATAAAATTTATCAGTTAGTAGATTTGTTATTGATGATTTGGGTAAAAATAAGATGTCCAGAGTAGCAGTCTGATTGCTTTGGACTGAGTAGTGAATGATGGATGAAAAAGCAGAAAAAATGGAGCATAGACTATTTATTCAAGGATTTGGCCATGAAGGAAAGGCTAGAAGGGGATGTAACTCAAGAGAAAGTGTTTGTTTCTCCCTCATTTTCTTTCTTTTTTTTCTCTGTGTCTGTATTTTGTGTGTGTGTATGTAAGATAAAAAAAGATCAGAGCATAATTTTGTTATAGGAAAGGAGTCTGTAAAGAGATGTTGAATATACAGGACTGTAATAACCAAAGGGCAAGGTCATGGTCTTAGAGAAGTTGGGGGGATAGAATCAAAAGAAGGATCGATGACTCCCTCACCCACTAAGACCAGAAGAGTGAGGGGGCTAGTTTAGAGGCCTGGGCTGGAAGTCGAGGGAGTTCAAGTGTGACAGCCTCCATTTTCTCTGCGGGTTGGAGTAAAGCCACTTTATAGTGGTGGGGCAGGAGTGGGGTAAGAAGTGTGAGAGCAACGGCAAAGGCTTGCAGTAATTGCTGTGGGAAATGGACTCGAACAAGGGCAGCAAATGGCTGCAAATTGGACATAATAAAAAAAAACTGGGAGGCAGGAATGTTTATGGGTTCTATCATGTGCTTCTAACTCATCATTCCCTCACTATGTTCTTCAAAAGATTCTCTCACCTTAGTTATAAGGCATACATTAAAGCTCCAGCAGCTCTAAACATACACACATGCACACGCACATGCATACACACCCCTTTACTGGCTGTTTTCTGACAGGAATGTGGTAGGAGCAGCTGCAACTAAAATACACTCCAGATGCAATCCACACTGGGAGGAGACCAGGTGGAGGCAGTTAATTATCAGAAGAAAAGTGGGCTGTAGTCATTATAATAAGCAGCAGGGTGGAAAACACATTGCTTTGACACACAGCTCTCTGGTTGTGGTTAATTAGTTGGAGGATCCCAAAGAATTAACTCAATAAACAACCGCTAAGTCTTTTTGATTTGTGTAACAACAAAACAAACCAACAAAACACAGCTCTAGGTCTGGGAAACAAAGGCTTCTCATGAGGGAGAAAGACATGACTTGTCACTCTAATCCTAGCACTAATTCACATCCCAGATCCAGAGCCTTTTGAGCATAGCCCAAAGATTCCTTAAGAAATATGCTGCAGGAATGCTGTATCTAAGACTGCAAACTTTCATCGCAGCCTTTCCCCAAAGGCCTTGCCATCCCTTATGGATAACACCTCTGGAGAAAAGGAAATACCCAAACTTTTCAGTGACTATCACTTGCTAATTCCAAACAAACACTAATTTCTGGGACCCCAAATGTCACTGTTTGCCATTAATATTTTGAGCTTATAGGGGTTAGGTGATAAATGAACTGAATTCTGGCCCAAGTTCACCTTCAGGCAGGGCTATGGACCTGTGAATTCATCCTATGGTTATGGACCCTAGTTACCAAATGGATAGGTGGAATAGGTAATCTTGCAACTGAAAATTCCTTCATTGACACACTCACTCAAGGAATAAGGGCTACTTTGGTAGGAAGCACCAAGTGGGGTGCCAAAACAGTACACTGAAAACAATACCGCACACCTGGAGAACTAGAGTAAATGTCATCATCAAAGGAGAGAAAGTTGTGATGGTTCCCACCTCATTCTCATTCACTTCACAGGTCAGCCACCACAGAAAACTGATGGGTCTTGGTTACTGTAAACCCATGCAAGTGGTGACTTCAATTGTAGCTACTCTTCCCAATGGGATGTCTTTAATAAAGCAGCTTCATACAGCCCAACACTTAGTTTGCAATTATTGATCTGGGATTTAGCTCCAGAATATCGTTTTATTTATGTGTATATTTTTATTTATTTTTGATAATACGTATCTATGGGATACAGAGCTATCAGTATTTGTGTACAGTATGTGATGATTAAATTAATATTATTAGTATGTTCATCACTACAAATAGTAATTATTCTTTTTGTCCCTTACCCAGTTACTTCCTAACCTCTTTCCCTCTCCCCTTTTCCCACCTCTAGTATCTATAGGTCTGTTTTCTCCTTCTGAAAGTTCAATGTTTTATTGTAGTCTTTTTTTCTTTCATAGCTCCTACTTATGAGTAAAGACATACAGTATTTCTCTTTCTGTGTCTAGCTTATTTCACTTAACGTAATTTTCTCCAAGCTCATCCACGTTGCTGTGAATGGCAGAATTTCATCCTTTTTTTCTGGCTGAGTAGTATTCCATTCTGTATATATACCACATTTTCCTTATCCAGTTATCCATCGATGGACATTTAGGTTGGTTCCATATTTTGGCTATTGTAAATAGAACTGCAAGGAACATGGGAGTGCAGGTATCCCTTCGATATGATGATTTCCCAGAATATTTTTTTAATGGCTCTCTCTCTTTTTATAGTATGTACCAATAACTTTTTTGATTCAATCATAAATTTTGTTTTTGTTGTATATCACTCTTTCTTTGTTCATGTCTGTATATCAGTTTCTTCACTTTAAAATGGAGATCATAACTGTAGCTTTCTCAGAGTTACTGGGAAGAAAATTAGATAATCTATGGAAAAAGCACATAATAAGTGCTCAATATCTGTCACCTCTTATTATCTCAGATAATTGGGGATGAGAATCCGGTTTACTATCTTTTTTTTATTGTTCATTTTGCAGGATTCATTCTTAAGTCATTCAATGAGAAGATAAACTTTCTGAATCCTTGCATGTCTGAAAATGATTTTACTTTCCCCTCTCTTTAATGCTGATTTGCCTGGGTAAAGGATTCCAGGTTCAGCTTTGAAAATATTGCTCCATTAAGAAATTCAATGGCAATCTAATTTCTTGCTTTGTAGGTAACACTTCTTTTTTTTTTCCTTTTTTTCGTGTCTGGCAACGGATCGCAACCCTCAGTGTCGCGCCCGTACTGGACCGGGACCGGCAACGGGATCACAACCCTCAGTGTTGCACCCACACCTCCCTCAGCCAGTGAGCGGGAACCGGTCTGTATGTGGGATCCGAACTCTCGGCAGGAGCGCCGCTGCACTCCCAAACGGCGCACTGTAGCAGTGCGCCACCAGGGCGGCCTGTCGGTAACACTTCTATATAAAATCTCTTGATTCGCTTTCTCCTAGGCTTTGCCTAGGATAGGATGCACTGTAGCAGTGCGCCACCAGGGCGGCCTGTTGGTAACACTTCTATATAAAATCTCTTGATTCGCTTTCTCCTAGGCTTTGCCTAGGATAGGATCTTTTTCCATTGGCTATTCTAAGGACTCAGTGGGCCCTTTTAATCTGAAGATTAGTGTTTTTCTTCAAATCTGGAATACTTTCTTCTACTCAACTCTAACCCACACCACCATTCTTTCTGTTCTTGTTTTTCTATAACTTCTGTCACTCAAATGTTGCAATGTCTGGATCCATTTTCCATGTCTCATAATTTTCCTTTTGGCGAATTTGCTATTCAGCCCTGCACATTCTGCTAGAAACCAGCTTGTATCTTATTTTCTTTCAGGGATTCCTTAATATTCCGGGCTCATTGATGGAACATTTTGTTCCTATAGGTTTCTTAAAAAATTTTATTATGTCATGGAATTTTAGGCAGAAGATAAGGTAGATGTGTGTGCTCGTCTTTTTCTCGATTCACATTCCTTGGTTATCTTTTGGTTTGTCTCGTTTCTTTAATAAGATTGGCGAAGGGGACCTCCCCACCAACTCCGGGCAAAGCGGGAGGAGGCGGCGAGGACTAGTCGTTGCCTTGAGAGGAAGCAGGGAGCGTGCGGTGGGTGTGGGATGGACAGAGCTGCTGGCGGGACGGTCTTCACGTGGGGCCCTCTCCGTGCACTGGCGAAGGCGGTGTTACCTTTGCCTGATTTCCTAGTCCTGGCTCCCAGAGAGTCATCGACGAGAGTTTCTGTCTGATGCAGAGAATGGCACCCAACACAAACCCAGTTAATAGATCACACGCGAGCCAGTGGCAGGTGAGACACACGTAGGTTAATCCACCCAGGTTGAGATTTCCAGTATGATTTGTGGGGGGCTTTGCGATGAGCATGTCCTAGAATTCCCTCCCAGTGTTGCTTTATCGCCTTCAGAACTCACATCTCAGGTGTTTACGTTCTCCTGGTGGTCTTAAAAACATTTTTTAAAATGGGTTTGTCCGCTTTTCCTTATGAACAATGTTTCTGTCTTAAATCCCGTAGGGTACAATGTCTGAACAAGAGCGTATACAGGAATGTCTAAGGAAGGAAATAAGGTCACTTCTCATTTCCACCAAAGATGGTTTGACCTCACAGCAATTAGAAAAGGAGTACCTTTTGATGGTTGGCAACCATCTACCACTACGGATCCTTGGGTATCGGTCCACTATGGAGCTGGTGTTGGACATGCCTGATGTTGTTAGTGTCTGCCACTGTAGGGATGGTACTACAATACTGAAAGGTAGGTTTAAGGTTTTCGAAGGTCTATAAACTTTGTAAAAAAAAAAAAAAAAAATCACTTAGTAAAAAATTGTTCTGGCTCTGCAATTATTCTATGTCCCAGGCAGTGGATTTTAATGGGGAGGGGGTGCGCCATAGGTGCCTTTGAGGTTGTGGGAAAAGTTAGAGCCTCAGCAAAATAAGAGACCATTCCCCAGAAAAATGTGCATTCACAAAAGCTACAGTTTGCATATGGTTTCATGTTATCGAACCTGAAGTTTGGAGAAACATAACAGTGGGTCTTCTAAATTGTGGGTTTTAAATTCCACGAAGCGCAAAAAAACATTGTAGGGAAGTTCATCTCAAGAGTTTCAAATCTTTCAGGAGTTATTTAGCCCTAATGATAATCCACTGGGTGGTCTTTTCATCCACTGATAGAGAAGAAAGCAAGCTGTTCCTCAAAATGCAAGAAATGGAGGAACTGAGGGTTTTTTATTGTGCTACCTAGATAAATAAATAGTTCCTTGGAGAGTTAAAAACTGTCTTGTGTTGTCACAGATACAAAGGGTAGAAAAGGGAGTAACCTTTTCACTTAAACGTGATTTTTTTTTTCCACATATCCGTAGCCATTCCAGATGAATCCACCAAAGGCATAGCAAGTTTAGTTGCAAAACAGAGGAGCAGCCATAAGGTTCGAAACTCCATGCAGAAGGGAAGGGCAGGTGTTTGCTCTGGGCCAAGCTCTCAAAGGCGGGTACCTTACCGAGGAAGCATGCCCCCTGTTCTTCCAGCTGTTGTGAAGAGTGAGTTGAAAGACCTCTTGGCATTATCTCCTGTTCTCCTTTCTGATTTTGAAAAGGCATTTGCCAAGCGATTTGGACGATCATTCCAATATGTGCAATATGGATTCTTCTCTATGTTTGAAGTGCTGAATGCAGCTTCAGATGTCATTTCTGTAGTGCAGACCAGAGCAGGTTCTCTGTTGATGCTAAAGAAGAGTGTATCAGAGGAAAGAGGATGGCCAGCAGGTAAGCATGTTAGCATTAATAATTGTATTGCACATCAGCAAATATTGGAGTGATGTGGCACATATAGGGGTATGTAATAGCTCCATGAATTTATTGAAGTTGAAACCTGGCTCTACTTGGTAGCTGAGTGATCTTAGGTAAGTTACTTAATCTGTCTAAGCCTTAGCTTCCTCGTCTCTAAAACAGGAATAACTTGCCTCTCGAGGTTGAGCTGAAGACCTACCATGAGATGAGTTCTGTAAAGTGCCTGGCATTTAGTAAGTGGTAGCTATTGTTATTAAAAAAACAAGATCAGTTCTCTCTAGAACACTGTACATGAACATTAGTTATGTGTTCATGTAAAGAAGATATAACATGGAAAATGAAAAGTTAAAAATAATACTTGTTAGTAGCATTAGCCCATCTGATCTTTACCGTCACTGGGGATATCCTAAAAGGCACTTCAATAACTTATATAGTGTAATGATAACCACCTTATTTGTATAATATTTTACCTTGCATCCTCATTATCATACCATAGACATGTAGAGTGAGTAACTCTCTCTTACAGATGAGGAAACCAAAGCTCAGGAAGGTTAAATGACTTTGGCTAGAGTTAGATACACAGCAATTATTACTGCTCATCCAGTGCTTTTCTACCTAATTGCTTTCTCTCTTAAAGCCTCCGAAGACCAGTGTGATCATTTGTGTAGTGTCTCCTTAGATCTTTGACAATGTAGAGTTTATACACTGAGCAGAGGGGGAGCCTATTTGGGAGGATTCTGTGCTTATTTCAGGGATTCTTTTTTTCTCCAAAATCTGCATTTAGAATAATGTAGTTGAACTACAAGAATGCGTCATGGTTTACAAACCAATATTTTAACTCTGGTGGGTAATGTAGTTCGAAGATATGAAGATATGCTCTGGTCAGATAAGAGCCTCTGAGAGGCCACTGAATCTAGCTCTCAACCTTATCAGTACTCTTGAGGTGCTCAAACTAAAGGAGACTAACTCATGCATTCAAACTTACAAGAGGATGAGTTATATAAAGTAGTTTGCCAACTTATGAATAATGGGGTGGATATTCTTAGTGGTTCATGTTCCGCATGAACCCATGGCCCCTCCTTCCTATCATCAGATATCTTGGAAATAGGTTTTTTGTTGAACTTGATTTTAGGGTAAAGAAAGAGCTAAGCCATGGTGAGGTCCAGTGATATATATCTTTCATGTTGTACAACAGACTATGCCTCTCCGGTGGTATTTCTCCTTCCTTCAAATCTTGAAGGCAAAAATTTATATTCTGGAATAGTATCCTTTATTCTATAGCTTCTCACTTCCCCTCCCCTTCATACTTCTTGGTGGTTATCCAGTTTGAGGAGCATAGTTCTAGGCAGACTCTTTACTTGAAGACTTTTTGACCTCCTAAATGTGATGCACCTTTTAGGTTTTTACCAATCGAATCCTGCTTCTCTGTAATTATATTCAGGTGATCTTAAGTGGAATTTGAGATAGCCCCAACCTTTTTGGTAACACACTTACGATCTCTTGGTTTTCTTCTGTGGATTACTGTATAAGTCCGTTTCCACTGCTTATAACAAAATTTCTGTAATTATATTCAGGTGACCTTAAGTGGAATTTGAGATAGCCCCAACCTTTTTGGTAACACACTTAAGATCTCTTGGTTTTCTTCTGTGGATTACTGTATAAGTCCGTTTCCACTGCTTATAACAAAATACTTGGAACTGGGTGATTTATAAAGAAAACGAAATTTATTGCTTACAGTTCCTGAGGTTAGGAAGTCCAAAGTCCATCTGGTGGTGGTGACAGTGACCCAGGGGTCTCACATTACAAGATGGTGAAAGCAGAGAGAGCAGAGAGAGCAGAGAGAGAGCAAGACAGACTCTCCTACTCTTTTAAAGCCCTCAGAACCACATGCTGACCAACATTTTTAATCCATTCACTACTGAATGGTCCTACAATCCAATCACCAACTTAAGGCTCCAATTTCAATTACCATAATAGGATTTCCCACCCTCTTAACAGTCACAGTGGGGGTAAGTTTCTAATACATAAAACTTGGGGGACACAATTCAAGCTTCAGGGAGTTTTCAGGGGACATAATTCAATCCATTACAATGACTAATTACTTTCTTTGTAGGTAAGTTTTATTGGCTTAGTATAAAAATGTAAGCTTTCTTAATTTTTACTTCTAAGTTGAAGGCAGTTAGCTCTAGTTAACCTCTATGTGTAACCACCAGAAAATAACCTAGAAATCGCTACTGACAATTTTTCTCTCTTCCATTATTCACAAAAGGTAAAAATTTTACCCAGCCATTGAGAATGAAACACGAAGGGTCATATTCCACAGGCTCCCCAGTAGAAAAAGCAAGCTTTTCACAACCCACTTCAAACATGGAAGCACCAAAGCAAATGTTGAACACGGAGAACACTTCCAGGTTAAATGCAGTGGAGACTTCTAGGCTGAATCACACTGAAAAATTAAACCAGGTGAGTTATCTGAGTTTTGAGATATAATATACTGAAAATATGTTTTTAAATTCATGGTTTATCACTTAACTCTGATGAAAAGCTGACCTTTTAAAAATTGAAGTCATTCACTTATTTCAGATTTGAGTAAGCATTTCCTGTGTTTCTGTGGATTAGTAAGAAGTGAGAAGTGGCAGTGAAAAAAGAGTACAATTTTATCAACTCCATGGTTCTGCTATTTTCTGCAGATGACTCCCAAATCTATCTCTAGTTCCAGCTTCTCACCAAAGTTATAGAAGCATATGTGCAACTTACCTCATGAATATCTTCACCTGAATGACTGGCCCTGAGCACCACAATCCTGGTATTTTTCTGTGATTATGATGCTGAAGGACTTTGAATAAAAACTACTAGCATATAACCAACAAAGGCTCGGTTAGGTTAGCATGATAACAATTTAAGTAGAACTCAGAATAGCACCTGGAAATTGAATTCAAGACATAACAGTGCTTTATTCTATAATTTTAAAAAATTAGCTTTAGTAACATAACTTACATATAGTAAAACTTACCTTTTTAAATGTACAATTTTTTTTTTNGAAATTCCACATGTTCTCACTCATTGGTGGGAGCTAAAAAAACAAACAAATTAATTCACCCTCATACACACAAAAAAAAAACCAGGGGGGGGGGTGGGGAAGAAGATATAACAACTATACTTTTATGAAGTTGTTACAACAAGCAAACGGAAAGGACATTCTTGGGGGGGAGGGGAGAGAGGGAGGAGGGAGGGAGGTGTTGGTGATGGGCCATAATAGTCATATACATTTTATATTGACAAAATAAAAATTTAACGGAAAAAAAAAGTAATCCTCTTAATCACCTTATGAGATAAATGGTATTTCATCCCCATTTCACAGATGAAGAAACTGAAACTCATCGAGATAAAATGGCTTGCCTAAACTCACACCAGCTAGCATGCTACAAAAACTGAGCTCAGTTTTCTATGAATACATCCTTCACATCCTCTCTAAAATCTTCATCCTTCCACCACAGCATGTTATATCCATGCAAACAGAATGGCCAAGCAAACAATACACAATGGGTTCACAGAAAATAAGCAAAGGATGGGGTAGGGTGAGGTGGGGTTGGGAAGCAACGAATAGGAGAAACAAGAAAAGAAGTAGCACAAAGAGCAAAAGAAGAACCTTAAGTTGTCTTTATACCTGCTGTGGATTGAATGTCCCTTTCCAAATTCACTGAAGCTTAAATTGTACCCCCCAAAGTTCCAGGTATTGGAAACTTGTCCCCACCGTGACAGTGTTGAGAGTAGAAAATTCTATTATGGTTCAATGATGGTTGTGGGTGTGGTTCTCAGGGTTTTAATGGAGAGCATATGAGAGTCTCTCTCTCTCTGCTCCACCGTTTTCTGCCATGTGAGACCCCTGCGTTGCTATAAAGCCACCACCAAAGAAGACCCTCATCAGTTGTCTTCCCTCAACTTTGGACTTCCCAGACTCTGAAGCTATAAGCAATAAATTTCATTTTCTTACAAAATACCCAGTTCCAGGTATTTATGTTATAAGCAAGAAAAATGGACTAATACAACATCCCTCTCCCCCAGGTAAGAACAAATCCTAAATGAGATTGGCCTGGAGCCTTGAAGAGAACAAACAGAACATAAGCCCAAATGCTCAGCACCTCTGGCCAGTCAGCTGGGCTCTGCATTCAAAGCATTCTCTGTCAGATCCTCTTCCCTAATAAAGCTTTTACGTAGATATTAGCACAACTGGCTGTTTTGGCCTTTCAAGCTAGTGAGTAGCTTGTGTAAATATTAAACTGGAGAGAAATGCCATTGTGTGAACTCTGTGTTGTTTCCTCTGCTAGCCCACTGAATATTAACGTTTGTAGAAAAAGCGGTTTACAACTGCTTACTCTAGTCCTGTAAGCAAAGAGCACTAGAAGACTAGTATTTGTGTTATGAAGCCACCATATTGGGGTCCTGAGGAGAAAAGCATCAGATAGCTCTTCTTTTCCTAGAAAGCTAGTATACCTTTTGAAAGTACTGCCTAAAGGAGAAAAGAAAAGAAGCCCAGCTTAATACTAAAAAATAGAATATACACTTAAGTGAGCCAATCTGGTGTTGACTGGGAATTCTTGAATCACAGAAATGGGCCAGATAAAGCCTTTTCTGCTTGCTAGGAAGGCTAACCCACTTAAAAGATCTGAGTCGGGGGGTTATTAATTGATTTCAGGCATTTACTGAAGTAATTTCAGATTTAAGATTCAGTCTTTTAGATGGAAAAACATTTTGATTCCTGTCAAAATGTAAACGTCCTTGGGCAGGGTAATTCTTTTATCAGTTAACTCTTTCATCAGCTGTGCTTTTCGGGACTCTTTCATCTAAAATGAGGGTCAGCAAACTTTTCCTATAAAGGGCCAGACAGTAAATATTTTTGGTTTTGCCATGACTACTTAACTGCTGTTGTAGCACAAAAGTAGCCATAGAAAATGTATAAACAAATGGGTATGAAGTATTCCAATAAAATTTTATTTACCAAAAAAAATGACAAGTCAAATTTTGCTGACCCTTGATCTAAACAGAAGTTCCCTGATCAGGGAGGCTAAGGTCCCTGGACAGTGAAGGCAGGAGAAAAGTAAGGGGCTTCCCGACAAGGAATCTAAACAGGCTAAGGCCATTATGAGTGTCCCAGGCCATTACTTGTTCTTCAGATAACCAAATTCCAAAAGAAGATTCTATCTAGGGAAACATGGATTTATGTTGCAGAAATGTACATTTTTCTGAAAAGGAGGTCTTTATCTTTCATCCAATTTTCACAAGGAATAATGAGCCCACAAAGGGTGAAATCACATAGCGTAGAGGACTTGTCCTGAAAGTTTACCTTCTCCAGGCCAGCCTCTTACCCTACCTAGTCTTCCAGTGAAGCTCGGTGACCACTGCATATCCACTCACATACATTTCTACAATTTTCCTACAGAAAACTTATCTGTTTCATATTTTATTCTCTCGAAACTCTTTTTGGTGGCTATTTACTTATTGTAATTGCAAAAAGCATATACTCATCAATAGTAGGTTGAGTTTAGGATTCTACACATTTTTAACCTGATCCCAGCTAATGAAAATAAAGTGATGTACTTACAGTTAATGAGACCGTTAGTGTTCTACCAGACACAGAGCCTATCTTCTATCCTTTTATTATGGGCATAAATTTATTCTAAACATACAGAGATGCAGTAATCATAATCAGCCATACTCAAAGATAGCAGAAGTAGTGGAATGAGGGCGTGAATTGAGGTTGTGATTTGGGGCATAAAAAGACAAGCTTTAAGTTCCAATTTCAGATCACAGAAAAAGCATGGAATTTGTCCCTCCTGTACGTAAAAAAAGAAAACACTGGACAAACAAAGCAAAATTATTTCATATCAATAAGAGAACTGAAGTCACAGAGCAAATTACCACACCCAAATCTGGAGAGACATCTGCATCCAGAGAGATACAGCCCTCAAAATTTGCTTATCTGAAGTGGAAGCCACAAAAATCCCTAAGCCACTAGAGATACTTAAAGATTATTTAGACAAATTTGTAAAGGCTGAGTGCAAACTATTTGGACAGTGAGAAACTCCTGGGGTTATAGGGTAGAGGATGGTCCCCACATTTATGTGGGCTTTCACCCCAAAAGTTCACCAGATTCTCACAGGGAGTATCTGAAAAAGATCTCCTCATGGTCCTGGCTGGTAATTTTTAATAAATAATTAATATTATTTAATATGTTTTTAAAAGAATTATAAATGATATACCAAGAGAGGAGATAAAATGTAATCACATAAAATACTCAGTTAAAACCAGAGAAGGTAGAAAAAGAGGAAAACAACAAATACAGAAAATACGAAACTAATAGAAAACAGTTGCAAAGATGGTATATACTAATCTATCTATAACAATAATTAATTTTGTTTTTTTCCCTGAAAGAACACATTTATGTTAAGTGAAATAAGTCAGACACAGAAAAAGAAATACCACATATTCTCACTCATAACTGGGAGGAAAGAAAGGAGAGAGAAAGAGAGAGAGAGAGAGAGAGAGAAAGGAGAGAGAGAAAGAGAGATAAAGGAGAGAGAGAGAAAGGGGAGAAAGAGAGAGAGAGAGAGAGAGAGAGAGAGAGGAAGAAAAGACCACAATAAAACAGAAAGAGAGAACAACTAATTTTGGATGATTTAAATACACCAGTTAAAGACAAAGATTACCAGAGTAGATTTTGTTAAAAGGCCCAAATACTTGGTAATATACTATCTATAAGAAAATTATTTTAAATATAAAGTCTGAGATAGATTAAAAATAAATGGATAGAGAAAGATATAGCACGCTAACACCAATCAAAAGAAATCTGAAGTTGTTATGTTAATTTCAGACAAAGCAGACTTCAGAACATGGAAGATTATCAGGGAGAAAGAAGGACATTACACAAGGATAAAGTGGTCAATTATCCCAAAAGACATAGCAATACTAAATGTGCAAGTCAAAACAGCATCAAAAATCTATGAGGCAAAAACTGATAGGACTGAAAAGAGAAATAGACAAATCCACTATTAAAATTGGAGACTTCAACAACCCTCAATCAGTAATTAAAATCAGTAAGGATACAGATGACCATATGGCATTACCAATAGACTTGATCTAATTAATGTTTATAGAATAATCCATCCAATAACAAAATAATATACACTCTGCTTAAGTTTATATGAAACATTCACCAAAAAAGGCCATATTCTGGACCATAAAACTATACCTGAAATTTTGTGAAGGAATATAAATCATATAAAGTATGTTCTAACACAACAATGGAATTAAACTAGAAAGAAACAATAAATATTGTTGGAAAATGCCCAAATATTTGGAAATTAACATAATTCCAAATAGCCCATGGGTTGATAAAGAAGTCTCAAGAAAAATTTTAAAATATTTTAAACTAAATATAAATGACAATAAATCTTATCAAAATGTGTAGGATATAGCTAAACCAATATTAAGAGGTAAGTTTTTATCATTAAATATGAACATTATTTTAAAAAGATGTAAAGTTAATACTCTAAGTTTCTACCTAAGGAAACTAAAAAAAGAAGAGGAAGTTAAGCCTAAAGTGAGCAAAAGAAAGGAAATCATAAATATTGGAGCAGAAATTAATGAAACTGAAAACAGGAGAACAATAGGGAAGATGGACAAAACCAAAACTTGATTCTTTGAAAAGAGCAATAAAATTGATAAACCTTGAGCCAAGCTAACCAAGGAGAAAAGAAAGAAGACACAAATTATCAATATAAAGAGTGAAGGATAGGTCAGCACTACTAATTCCACAGACATTAAAAAGATAAGAATGAAATACTGTGAACAAATAAATGACCACAAATTTGATAACATAGAAGAAATAGACCAAATACTTGAAAGACACAAATGATCAAAAAAATAAATAGCTATACTAAAGAAAATAAATTTGTAGTTTAAACACTTCCAGAGAAAGAAAATGTCAGGCCCAGATGGTTTCATTGCTGAATTTTACCAAATATTTAAGGAAATCATAATAAAAATTTTTGCACAATATTTTCCAGAAAATATAAAAAGAGGAAATGCTCCTCAACTCATTTTGTATGACCAGAATTACCCTACTACCAAAACCAGACCCAAAAAATCACTAGAAAACTACAGATCGTTATCTCTAATGTTCATAATGTTAAAATCTTAATGAATATTAGCAAATCAAGTCCAGCAATAAAAGGGGCCTTCAAAAAGGTCATAGAAAGATTCGTATTATCTTTGAATTCCATTATTCCACGAACTTTTTGAAGTATCCTCACATATAAAAGGAATAACATATTATATCTAAGAGAGATTTTTTTTTAATTTTTATTTTGTCAATATACAATGTAGTTGATTATTATGTCCCATCACCGAAAGCTCCCTCCCTCCTCCCTCTCCCCCCTCCCACACAAGCGTGTCCCCTCCATTTGCTTGTTGTAAGAACTTCAAAAAAAAATTGTGGTTGTTATATCTTCCTCTCCGCCCCCCCCCCCGTTTTTTTGTTTGTTTGTGTGTGTGTGTGTGTGTGTGTGTGTGTGA
>NW_007736968.1:34542-58244 GCF_000696425.1 Galeopterus variegatus
AGCTTTTTTGTAGATGATTTGGGCTCTTCAATGTATAGGATCATGTCATCTGCAAAGAGGGACAGTTTGACTTCATCCTTTCCAATCTGGATGCCCTTTATTTCCTTCTCAATTCTGATTGCTCTGGCTAATACTTCCAATACTGTGTTGAATAGGAGTGGTGAGAGTGGGCATCCTTGTCTGGTTCCTGTTCTTAAAGGAAAAGCTTTTAGTTTTTCCCCATTCAGGATGATATTGGCGGTGGGTTTATTATATATGGCTTTGATTATGTTGAGATACTTTCCGTCTATACCTAATTTATAAAGGGTCTTTGTCATGAATGAGTGTTGGATTTTATCAAATGCTTTTTTGGCATCAATAGAGATGATCATATGGTCCTTGTGTTTGATTTTGTTAATATGGTGGATCACATTTATTGATTTGTGTATGTTGAACCAACCTTGCTTCCCTGGGATGAATCCCACTTGATCGTGGTGAATGATCTTGCATATGTGTTGTTGTATTCTGTTTGCTAATATTTTATTGAGGATTTTTGCATCTATATTCATCAAGGATATTGGCCTGTAGTTTTCTTTCTTGGTTATATCTTTATCTGGTTTTGGTATCAGGATGATGTTTGCTTCGTAGAATGTGTTTGGAAGCTTTGCTTCTGTTTCAATCTTTTGGAATAGTTTGTAAAGAATCGGTGTCATTTCCTCTTTGAATGTTTGGTAAGATTCTGCTGTGAATCCGTCTGGTCCTGGGCTTTTCTTTTTTGGGAGCTTTTTGATAACATCTTCAGTCTCCTTTATTGTTATTGGCCTGTTCAGGTTTTCTGTATCTTCTTGGTTTAATTTTGGAAGCTTGTGTGAGTCCAGGAATTTATCCATTTCCTCCAGGTTTTCGAACTTGTTGGCGTATAGCTGTTTATAGTAGTCTCGGATGATTCGTTGTATTTCATTTGGGTCGGTTGTAATATCACCTTTTTCATTTCTAATTTTTGTTATTTGAATCTTCTCTCTTCTTTTTTTTGTTAGCCATGCAAGTGGTTTGTCGATTTTGTTTATCTTTTCAAAAAACCAACTTTTTGATTTGTTGATCTTTTGTATTGTTTTTTGGTTTTCAATTTCGTTAAGTTCTGCTCTGATCTTGATGATTTCTTTCCTTCTGCTAACTTTAGGTTTGGCTTGTTCTTGTTTTTCTAGTTCTTTCAGGCGCATTATTAGATTGTTCACTTGCCAGCTTTCCATTTTTCTGAGGTAGGCATTTAATGCAATAAATTTCCCCCTTAGTACTGCCTTTGCTGTATCCCACAAGTTTTGGTATGATGTATCATTATTTTCATTAGTTTCAATAAATTTTTTTATTTCCTGTTTGATTTCTTCTTGGACCCATGTGTCGTTAAGAAGAATGTTGTTTAGTTTCCATGTGTTTGTATACTTTCCAGTGTTTTGTTTATTATTGATTTCTAGTTTTAATCCATTGTGGTCTGAGAAAATACATGGGATAATTCCAATTTTTTTGAATTTGTTGAGACTTGCTTTGTGTCCTAGTATATGATCTATCCTGGAGAATGATCCGTGTGCTGATGAGAAGAATGAATATTCTGAGGTTGTTGGATGGAATGTTCTGTAGATATCTGCCATGTCCAATTGGTCTAAAGTTTTGTTAAGTTCTTGTGTTTCTCTGCTAATTCTTTGCCTGGTTGATCTATCCAAAATTGACAGTGGGGTGTTCAGGTCGCCTGCTATTATAGTATTAGTGTCTATTTCCTTTTTTAGTTCTAATAGAGTTTGTTTTATGAATCTGGGTGCTCCAACATTGGGTGCATACATATTTATGATTGTTATGTCTTCTTGATGTATCAGTCCTTTTATCATTATGTAGTGACCCTCATTGTCTCTTTTTATGGTTTTTAGTTTAAAGTCTATTTTGTCTGATATGAGTATAGCTACTCCAGCTCGTTTTTCTTTTCTGTTTGCTTGGAAGATCTTTTTCCATCCTTTCACTCTTAGTCTATGTGAGTCTTTATGGGTGAGGTGAGTCTCTTATAGGCAACATATAGTTGGGTCCATCTTTCTTATCCAGTCAGCCAATCTGTGTCTTTTGATTGGGGAATTTAAACCCTTTACATTAAGAGTTGTTATTGAGAGGTGTTGATTTATTCCTAGCATTTTATTATTTGTTTGGTTGTCTTAGGTGTTATTTGTTCAGTGCTGACTTTAAGAGAGATTTTTTTTCAGGAAAATTCTACATATTAACAAACTTAATAAGAAAAAATTATATTATCATATCAATAGATCCAGAAAAATTACTCAACAAAACTCCAAACTCATTCATAATAAAAAATATTTTAAAAACAAACAAAAACTAGAAATAGAAGGAACTTTCTTAACCAAAAAAGAATATATGAAAAAACTACAGCTAATATTGTACTCAATGGTGAAAGAATAAACTCTTTCCACCTTAAGATAAGGAAGAAAACAAGGATTAGAAGCCAGTATACTAAGTCAAGAAATAGAGATAAAGGAGATAGAGATTGGGCAGGAAGAAACAAAACTGTCTTTATATGCACATTACAAAGTTGTCTATGTAGACTACCCCAAAGAATAAAATAAATAAATAAAAAGGCTGGAACTAAAAAAACAAGTGTAGCAACACAGCAATGTACAAGGTCAATATACAAAATTCAATTGCATTTCTATATATCAGCTATAAACAATTGGAATTTGAAGTTTTTTTTAAATGCCATTTATAATAGTACCAAAAATAAATGATGTGCTTATGTATAAATCTACCAAATATATGCAGGATCTATAGCAAAAAGCTACAAAATATGAATGAAAGAAATCAAAGAAGGTCTAAAGTAATGAAATCTAAGTAAATAATGTTCACATATTGAAGGATGCAGTCTTATTAAGATGTCAATTACTCCCAATTTGATTTATACATTCAATGCAATCCAAATCAAAAAAATTCCAGCAACCTTTTTAAAGGTTTTATTTTATTATTAATTGAAAAATAATAATACTATAT
Organism: Galeopterus variegatus; assembly: GCF_000696425.1. Lineage (NCBI taxonomy): Eukaryota > Metazoa > Chordata > Mammalia > Dermoptera > Cynocephalidae > Galeopterus > Galeopterus variegatus. The sequence continues at coordinate 37,558 of NW_007736968.1, forward strand.
AATTAAGGGGCACAATGTGACATTTTGATACATGAATACATTGTGGAATGATCACATCAGGCTTATTAACATACCTATCACCTCAAATACTTACCATTTTTTCTTGTTGATAAAAGAAACTCTGGAAATTATACAAACACATGGAAATTAAACAATATACTCCTGAATGACCCGTGGGTCCAAGAAGAAATTAAACAGGAAATCAAAAAATTTATTGAAACCAATGAAAATAAAGATACATCATACCAAAATCTGTGGAATACAGCAAAAGCAGTACTAAGAGGTGAGTTTATTATAATAAATGCTTACATCAAAAAAATAGAAAGTTTCCAAATAAACAGCCTAATACTACACCTCAAAGAACTAGAAAAACAAGAACAATCCAATCCCAAAATTAGTACATGGAAAGAAAGAATCGAGATCAGAGCAGACCTAAATGAAATAGAGACCCCAAAGACAATACAAAAAATCAATGAAATGAAAAGTTGGTTTTTTGAGAAGACAAACCATTAGCTAGGCTAACTAATAAAATGGAGAGAGAAGACCCAAATAAAAACAATCAGAAATAAAAGAGGAGAACTTGCTACTGTTACCAAAGAAATACAAAGAATCATTAAAGACTATTATAAACAACTATATGCCAACAAATTTGAAAACCTGGAAGAAATGGATAAATTTCTGGACACATACAAGTTATCGAGACTGAACCGAGAATACCCAGAAAACGTGAACAGACCAATAACAAGCAATAAGATTGAAGCAGTAATCAGCAGTCTCCAATCAAAGAAAAGCCTAGGACCAGATGGTTTTACTGCTGAATTCTATCAAACCTTTAGACAGGAAATAACAGAAATTCTCCTCAAACTATTCTGAAAAATTGAAACAGAGGCCATTCTACCAAATTCATTCTATGAGGCCAGCATCACCCTGATACGAAAATGAAAAATACAACAACATTGACAGACAACTGGATAAGGAATATGTGGTACATATACTTAATAGAATACTACTCTGCCACTCACAGCAACATGTATGAACTTAAAGAATATTATGTTAAGTGAAATAAGCCAAGAATAGAAAGAGAAATACTGCATGTCCTTACTCATTAGTGGAAAGAGAGAGAGAGAAGAAAGAAAGATGGAATCACAATAATACATTGAACTTTCAAAAAAAAGAAAACAGAACTGTGGTTATTAGTGGTGGGAAAGGGGGAGAGGTAGGAGGATTATTGAGAAATTAGTTAAAGGTCTCAAAGATTGATTACATTTTGTAAACATGAGTATACTAATTATCCTGATTTGATCACCACATATTATACATGTGTATTGATATTCAATTCTGTACTCTACAAATATATGTATAATCAATTATGTTTCAATAACAAAACTGTCAAAGATAAATAAATAAAATCTATTCTTTTAGCTATTTTGAAATATACAATACATTTTGATTAACTATAGTCAGCATGCTGTACAATTTAACATATCAAAAAAATGATTCTAAAATTTATAGGGAAAGACAAAGGAGCTAGAACAGCCAACACAATTCTGAAAAAGAAGAACAAAGGTGGAGGACTTATACTGCTGAATTTCAAGAATTACTATAAAGCCCCAATAATCAGGACAGTGTGATATTGCTGAAACTATAGATATATTGATCAAAAACAGAATAGATTGCCCAGAAGTAGACATGTACAAATATAGTCAACTGATTTTTGACAGGGGCACAAAGGCAATTCAATGGAGAAAGGATAGTCTTTTCAATAAATGGTGATAAAACAACTGAAGTTCATATTTTAAAAAAAATGAATAAATAAACCTGGACACAGACCTTATACCCTAGAGAAAAATTAATTCGAAATGGACCATACACCTAAAGTAAATTGCACAATTATAAAATTTCTAGTAAAAAGCAATAGGAGAAAATTTGCCTTATGTTGGGTTTGGTGATGAGTTTTAGATACAACACCCAAAGCTTGAACCGTGAATGAAAAAAATGGTTAAGTTGAACTTTATTAAAACTAAAAACAAAAATAAAAGAAAGAAAAGCTTTTGCTCTGTGAAAGACACTGTTTAGAGGATGAATAGACAAGTCACAGACTGAGGGAAATTTTGCAAATCATGTATCTGCTAAAGGACTTGTAGCAAGAATATACAAAAGAGACTTAAAACTCAACAATAAACAAAGCAACCCGATTAAAAATGCGCAAAAGATTTGAACAAACAACTCATCTAAGAAGATACACAGATAGCAAATAAGCATATAAAAATATGCTCAACATAATTTTTCTTTGGAGAAATGTAAATTAAAGCGACAATGAGATACCAATACACACCTATTAGAATGGCTAAAATACACACATACAAACACACACACACACACAAATGTGACAATCCCAAGTACTGAGGAGAATGCAAGAATGCAAAATAGTACAGCCAATTTGGAAGACAGTTTGGCCATATCTTGTGAATATAAACATTTTCTTACCATATGACTCAGCAGTCATGCTCCTAGGTATTTACCAACTGATTTGAACAGGAATGCCTGCATGTCAATAATTATAGCATCTTTATTCATAATCACCAAAAAGTGGAAGCAACCAAGATGTGTTTTGAAATGTGAATGGATGAACAACCTATACTGCATCTATACAATGAAATACTATTTAGTGATAAAAGGAATAAACTATAAGTATAGTATGGATGAATATTAAATGTATATTGCTAAGTGAAAGAAACCAGTCTGAAAAAGCTACATCTTGTATGATTCCATTTTTATGACATTCTGGAAAAGGCAAAACTATAGATATGAAGAACAGATTAGTGGTTACAAGGGATTTGCAGAAGGGGGAAGATTGAATAAGTGAAGCACAATGAATTACTTAGGGTGGTAAAATTACTTTATATGATACTGTAGTGGTGAATACATGACAGTATGTATTTGTTAAAACTCATAGAATCTTATAGCATAGAGAGTGAACCTTAATATATACAAATTAAGGAAAAACTCATTTAGGAGATCTGGGGATCAAGGGTGGAATGCAGCTGGAGCAAAAAAGTCTAACTGTATTGCAAATGCATGACACAACCTCACTGAAGAGGAAGAGGGTTAAAGTTGCCTATCTACTTTTGGAAATGAGCAGGGTCTGTAAGACAAAAAGCAAAAAGAACCATTTATAAGCTCTGTACTCTAATTGGCAAAGTTTCCCATGGAGGCATGGTTAATAGTTCTAAAATATCTGTACATGTCTACTGAGGTTGAGAAAGAAGTAAATAGATGGCAGATGATGGGGGCCAGGATTCTCACTATTGGAGAGAGAGGTTACAGATAAGCAAGAGGAAGAGGCTAGAAATGGCCCATATGGTAATGGATGAGAATCAGTGATATCAATTATAAACACATGTTTAGCTTTATATAAATAAATAAATGCTGTAGATTGGATACCTTCCCCCCAACTTCACTAAGGCTTAATCCCCACTGTAACTGTTAAGGGAGGGAAATCTTTTTATGATCAATCATGATAATTCAAAGGCGGGGCCTTGAAGAGGTGATTAGATTGTAGGACCATGCCTTAGTGAATGTAATAATGGTGGTCAGAGGCTTGGTTCTGAGGGCTTTAAAAGAACAGTGTGTGAGGAGCTATCTCTCTCTCTTTGCTATTCCATTTTTTGCCACATGAGATCCCTGCATTACTGTAAAGCAACCACCAAAGAAGACCCTTAACGGATTTGTTTCCTGGACTTTGGACTTCCCAGCATCTGAACTATAAACAATAAATTTGGTTTTCTTATAAACTACCCAGTTACAAGAATTTTGTTATACGCAATAAAAATGGACTAATAAATATAAAAAAATACATATAAATATAAATGCATATATATAAGTTAATATACACACATATATTTCCTAGATCTGTTAATTGAAAGGACCTGAAAGCAATCTAAATGCAATAGCAACAATAAACACAACCAGTACCCAGAGTAAAAGGAACCTGGGTCACTTGGAGAAATGGCAGATTCAAGGGCTAGGGCAGGGAATATACTAGATGAATCTGGACCATCTTAAATGCCAGAAAGTAAGGAAGTGTTCAAACTCACACACACACACACACACACACACACACACACTCACTGAAGGGAGCACATCAAAGGGATATAGGAGCCAAATAAAAGAGTTCACAATGGCCAAAACTGGAACAAATTGAGCAGCAAAATAAATGAGATAGGATTACTGGATTACAACCCAAAGTATAAAATAAGTATTTGTAAGTACAAACTGATATAAATAATTGACTGAATAAATATATAAATGGAGGAGAATAGAGAAATCTCCCAGGCAGAATTTTAAAAAAAAAAACTGTAGATACTCTGTTCTCAAGGAAGTGGAACATAAAATTTCACATTTCTTAAATTCATGCTGCACATAATGACTTTCTTCTAAAGAAAGTCATGGAAAAAGGGAGAAAAGAGTAACTTTACAAAGGAGAAAACCTGACAAACCTACCTCAGCCAGATTAATTAATGGTGATAAGCCATGTGGATAAGATGTATCCTTAATATGACGTGACGCAAATGGCACTTTATCTCTCTGATTTTCCTTCTCAAAACCTATAATCCCAATCTAACCATGAAAAAAACATCAGACACATCCCAGTTGAGGGACATTCTACAATAGTACTCATCAAAACTAGGAAAGTCTGACAAATACTGCAGGGTCTCACTGCTATGTGAAATTTTAAAGTCTACTCATAGAAGTAGAGAATAGAATGGTAGTTACCAGAGGCTGGGAGGGGGGTGGATAGGGAGATTTTGGACAAAAGGTACAATGTTTCAGTTAAACAGTAGGAATAATTTTAGAGATCTATTGTACAGCATGATGACTACAGTTAATGCACTGTACATTTAAAAATTGTTAAAAGATAATAAATAAAAACTGATAATTGTGACATGATGTATACGTTAGCTTGATCCAATCGTTCCACAAAATACATATATCAAAACATCACATTGTACCACATAAATATATATAATTATTTGTCAATTTAAAAATTTTGAAAAAAAGGGAAGTCTGAGAAAATGTCACAGTCAAGAAGAACATTTTTTTATTTTTTATTACATTGAAACATAGAGCAAAGTACATATCTGTGAGGCTCAGAGGTGAATATCAATCCCTGTGTGCAATATATGATGCTCAACACAGGATAATTAGTACATTCAACATCATACAATTTAAGCATTTTTTGTGGCCCTTTACTAATTCCTTCCTTAACCCTTCCTTTCCCCCTTTCCCATCTCTGGTAACCTCAATTGTGTTCTCTCCTTTTGAAAATTAAATGTATTATTGTGGTTGTTGTGTCTTTTTTTTTTCTAAATTTATTTTTTTAGGTCCCATTTATGAGTGAGGACATGTGGTATTTCTTTTTGTGCCTGTATTATCTCACTTAACATAATTTTCTCTAAGTTCATCCACCTTGCTACAAATGGCTGTATTTCAATCTTCTTTATGGCAGAGTAGTATTCTACTGTGTAAATATATCACATTATCCTTATCTAGTCACCCAACAATGGACATTTAGGTTGTTTCTCACTCTTTGTTATTGTAAATAGAACTGTGATAAACATGGGAGCACAGATATTCCCTCGACATGATGATTTCAATTCCTTTTGATATATACCCAGCAGTGCGATTGCTGAATCATATGGCAGTTCTATCTGCAGTTGTTCGAGGAACCTCAATACTGTTTTCCGTAATGACTGCATCAACTTACAGTCCCACTAACAATGGAGTGTTCTCCTTTCTCTGCATCCTTGCCAGCATTTGATGTTCTCCATCTTTTTGATAATAGCCAGTATATCTGGGGTGAGATGATATCTCAGTGTGGTTTTGATTTGCATTTCCCTGATGCTCAGTGATGTTGAGCATTTTTTCATGTGTCTATTGGCTATCTGTATATCTTCCTTTGAGAAATGCCTATTCAATTCCTTTGCCCATTTTTTAATTATTAAGTTGAGTTCCTTGTATATTCTGGATATTTTTCCTTTGGCAGATGCATAGTTTGTAAATATTTTGGGCCATTCTATAAATTGTCTTTTCTCCCTGTTGTTTCTTTTGCTGTGCAAAAGCTGTTGAGTTTGATATAATCCCATTTGTTTATTTTTCCTTTAGTTGCCTGTGCTTTGGGGGTCATATTCATGAAGTCTTTGCCCAGTCCTATTTCCTGAAATGTTATCCCTAAGCATTTTTTAGGAGTTTTATACTTTCAGGTCTTATATTTAAGTCTTTAATCCATTTGGTGTTGACTTTGGTATATGGTGAGAAGTACAGGTCTAGTTTCATTCTTTGACATATGAATGTCCAGTTTTCCCAGCACTATTTATTGAAGAGGCACACTCTTCCCCAATGTATGTTCTTGTTGCCTTTGTCAACGATCAGTTGGCTATAAGTACATGTGTTGATTTTTGGATTCTATTCTGTTTCATTGGCCCAAGTGTCTGTTTTTATACCAGTACCATGCTGTTTGGGTTACTGTAGTTTTGTAGTATAATTTACAGTTGGGTAGCATTATGCCTCTGTTTCTATGAAGAACGTCATTGGTATTTTGATGGGGATTGCATTGAATCTGTAGATCACTTTGGGCAATATGGACATTTTCACAATGTTAATTCTTCCAATACAAGAGCATGGAATGTCTTTCCATCTTTTCATGTCCTCTTCCTCTTCAATTTCTTTCATTAGTGATTTTTAGTTCTTGTAGAGATCTTTCATCTGCTTGGTTAAATTTATTCCTAAGTATTTCATTTTTTTGGTGACTATTGTAAATGGGTTTGCTTTTTGATTTCTTTTTCTGCTTGTTCATTGTTGGAGTACAAAAATGCTGCTGATTTTTTCATGGTGATTTTGTATCCTGCAACTTCACTGAAATCATTTTCCAACTCTCAGAGCTTTTTATGTAGAGTCTTTAGGCTTTTCTATAAATAGGTTCTTGTCATCTGCAAAGAGGAACAATTTGAGTTCATCTTTTCTAATCAGGATGCCTTTTATTTCTTTCTCTTGTCTGATTGCTCTGGCTTATATCTCCAATACAATGATAAATAGGAATGGTGAGAGTGAGCAGCCTTGTCTTGTTCCCATTCTTAAGGGGAAAGCTTTCAGCTTTTCCCCATTCATGATGATATTGGCAGCAGGTTTGTCATATATGGCTTTTATTATGTTGAGATTCTTTGCTTCTATATCTAATTTGCTAAGAGTCTTTATCGTGAAGGGATTTTGAATTTTGTCAAATGCTTTTTATGCATCTATTGAGATAATCATATGGTTTTTGTCCTTGATTTGGTTGATGTGGTGTATCACATTTATTGACTTGTGTATGTTGAACCATCCTTGTGTTCCTGGGATGAATTCCATTTGATAGTGGTTTACAATTATCTAGATGTGTCACTGTATTTTATATGCTAACATTTTATTGAGGATTTTTGTATCTGTGTTCATCAGAGATATTGGCTTATAGTTTTCTTTTTCTTTTTTATTTTTATTTTTTGTATCTTTGTCTGGTTTTGGTATCAGGGTGATGCTGGCCTCATAGAATGAATTTGTGAGAATGATCTATTTCAATTTTTTTGGAATAGTTTGAAAAGAATTGGTATTAATTCCTCTTTAATGGTTTGATGGAATTCTGTAGTAAAGGCAACCAGTCCTGGGCTTTTCTTTGTTGGGAGATTGCTGATTACTGCTTCAATCTATTTGCTTGTTATTGTTCTGGTCAGGTTTTCTATTTTGTCTTGGTTCAGTCTTGGTAGTTTGCATGTGTCAAAAAGTATCCATTTCCACAGAAAATGTGGTATATCTACACAATGGAATACTATTCAGCTATAAAAACGAATGAAATACTGCCATTTGCAACAACATGGATGGACCTTGAGAGAATAATATTAAGTGGAATGAGTCAGGCAGAGAAAAAGAAATACCACATGTTCTCACTTATTGGTGGGAGCTAAAAATGATTAATTCACTCACATACACACACAAAAAAGAAATCGGGGGGGGGAGAAGAAGATATAACAACTACAATCTTTTGAAGTTGTTACAACAAGCAAACGGAAAGGACATTCTTGGGAGGGAGGGGGGAGAGGGAGGAGGGAGGGAGGTTTCGGTGATGGGCCATAATAACCAACTACATTGTATATTGACAAAATAAAAATTTTTTTTAAAAGTATCCATTTCCTCCATGTTTTCAAATTTGCTGGCATATAGTTATTTCTAATAGTTTCTAATGATTCTTTTTATTTCTGTGATACCAGTTATAATATCTCCTCTCTCATTTCTGATTTTTGTTCTTTGGTCTTTTCATTATTTCAGTTACCTTTGCTAATGATTTGTCTATGTTGTTTATCTTCTTGAAAAACCCACTTTTTCTTTCACTGATCTTTTGTATCTTTTGGGGGGGTCTCTAATTCATTTAGTTCTCCTCTGATATTAATATTTTCTCTCCATGTACTAATTTGGGGATTAAATTGTTCTTGTTTTTCTAGTTCTTTGATGTGTAGTGTTAGGTTGTTTATTTGAAATGTTTCTAATTCTTTTGATGTAAGCATCTATTGCAATAAAATTTCCTTTTACTACTGATTTTCCTGTATCCCACAAGTTTTCATATAATGTGTCTTTATTTTCATTAGTTTCAAAAAATTTTTTGATTTCCTGTTTGATTTCTTCTTAGACCTATATGTTGCTCAGGAGCATGTTGTTTAATTTCCGTGTGTTTCCAGAGTATAGTTTCCAGAGTTTTGCTTGTTATTGATTTCTAGTTTTAATATATTGTTGTTTGAGAAGATACTTGAAATGACTTCAATTTTTAAAATTTGTTGAGACTTGATTTGTGACCTGACATGTGGTCTATCCTGTGGAATGTATATTCTTTGTTTGTTTGGATGAAATGTTCTGTAGATATCTGCCAAGTCCAGTTGTTCTAATGTATGGTTTAAATCCTTTGTTTCTTTGTTCATTTGTTACCTAAATGATCTCTCCAATGTTGAGAGAGGGGTATTCAAGTCCCCAACTATTATTATGTTTAGATCTATCTCTTTCTTTAAGTCTAATACTGTTTGCTGTATATCTCTGGGTGCTCCAGTGTTAGGTACACACATATTTATCTTGCTGGATAGGTTCCTTTATCATTATATAGTGGCCTGCTTTGTCTCTTTTTATGGTTTTTTTGTTTGTTTGTTTAAATTCTATTTTATCTGATATAAGAATAGGTACTCTAGCTCATTTTTTATTTCCATTCGTGTGGTATTTCTTTTCCATCCCTTCACTTTTAGTCAGTGTGTGTCTTTACAGGTGAGGTGAGTTTCTTGTAGACAGCATATAGTTGGATCTTGCTTTTTAATACAATCAGCCAGTCTGTCTTTTTAGTGTGGAATTTAATACATTTACATTTAAGATTGTTACTAAAAGGTATCATCTTATTCCTGGCATTTTATCAGTTTTCATTTGGATGTTTTAAATATGTTTGTTCCTTTCCTTCCCTTTCATTGTTTGCCTTCAGTGTTTGCTGGCTGTTGGAGGTGGTAAGATAGAGTTTCTCCCTCCTTCTCATTTGAATTTTTGTTCTACCAATGGATTTTATTCTTTTTTGTGTACTCATGGTAGTGACTATAATTTTTTAGTTTCTAGATGTGAGCCTTCCTTGAGGATTTCTTGTAGGCCTGGTTGTGTTGTGGTGAACACTTGTAGTTTTTTCTTATCTGGGAAATACACTATTTCTCCTCTATTTTTGAAGGATAGCCTTGCTGGGTATTGTATTCTTGGCTGGCAGTTTTTTTCTTTTAGTATTTTGAATATATCATCACATTTTATTCTGGTCTGTATAATTTCTGTTTAGAAGTCTGCTAGTAGTCTGATGGGTACTCCCTTATGGGTGACTTGACACTTTTGCTGTTTTTAGGATTCTGTCTCTGAGTTTTGCCAGTTTGACTATAATTTCTTTCAAATAGCACTTTTTTGGGTTGAATCTGTTTTGGTATCTTTGATACTCCTGGATCTAAAGATTTGTGTCTCTCTACCTGGGAAGTTTTCCACTATTATTTCATTAAATATGTTCTCAATGCCTTTTCCTTTCTCCTCCCCTTCAGGAACACCCTTGATACAAATGTTTGTGTGCTTAAGGCTGCTAGCTCTCTTAGATTTTCTTCATTTTTTTAAGTTATTTTTTTTTTGTCCACCTGAGTTATTTTGAGTAGACTGTCTTGAAGATCAGAGATTCTTCCTCTGCTTGCTGTAGCCTGATGCTTAAGCTCTCATTTGTGTTTTTTATTTTGTTGAATGACTCAGTTCCATGAGTTCTGCTGTATTATCTTTTAAAGGATTAATCCCTTTGTAAATTTCCTCCTTCATATCCTGGATACTTTTGCTCAGTTCATTGTGTTGTCTGTGTCTTCTTGTATCTAATTTAGTTTCCTTAAGATCTTTACTCAAAATTCTTTTTCAGACATTTCAAGGTTTTCCTGCTCTGTGGGGTCTTGTACTTGAGAGCTATTGTACAACTTTGCTAGACTCATATTTTCTTGTTTTTTTCATATTTTAGTATCTCTACATTGATGTCTTGTCATCTTGTAGAGCAGTCATTTCTTCTATTAGTCTAGAGTGGGTTTTGAGGAGGGAGACTCCTGTGGATGTGTTTTATATTTACTGTTGAATAGGGTATTTTAGTATTGATTCCAGGTAGATATAGTTGTGTAGTCTCTGTGTGGGTACTTTGGCCATAGTCAGTGTTGGAGTTGTGTGTGAGTGCCTCCATGGCCTAGGCACTGCAGCACTTACTGATTCCTTGCTGAGGTTATTGACACTGTGTTGGGTTATTGAGGTTGTAAGGCAAGATCTTAAGTTCTTTGGAGAAATGCCTGGGTGCCCTGTCACTCTTTGGTTGGGGTGGGTGACCCTAGGTGGGCATGTTGGCACCCTGGCTAGCATCTTATGATCCTGATAGGTGCACTGGGAATTTTCTTCCTTAGTCTGGCTATCCTGGGTTTCTGCATTCTCCAGGGGTCCCATGTGTGTCTCTCCCCAGATCAAGGCTGTTACTTGGGCTGCTCACATAGGTCCCACCCACAGGTACACTATCACAGGAGCAGCATAATTCCCACAATCATGTGTCTGTGCTTCTTCGCCTCCTTCCCTGGCCTCTGCTTGTCACCCTCCTTGTGTCAATGCAGTTGAGTGGTTGGTGGTCTGCCTACACAGTGGGAGTGGCTGCTGTAGCTGCCACCGTGTTGGCAAGCTGCCCTTGTGGCTGCAGTGGCTATGGCAGTGAATTTTGCAGGCTGCCACATGGCAGCAGTGGCTCCAATGGTGGCAAGCTGCTCACACAATGATGGTGGTTACCTGGTGGTGCTGGTGGTGACTGCAGCAGTGGCAGTTGCAGTAGCAGTTTGGATGTGGTATTCACAGTGGCTGCCTGTGCAGCTACCATGTCTGCAGTGGTAGTGGGGTTACCTTGCAGTGGCAATAGTGGCAGCTACTCTCCCTCACATCTGCAATGTCCTTGGCAGCCGTTGGGTTATTTCATGGCAGCAGTAGCAGCTGCAACCGTCTCCCTCGTGTCTGCAATGCCCAAAGCACCAGCGGGGTTACCTCATCGTGGTGGCAGCAGTGGTTGTGTTTGCAGTGTCCTTGGTTGCAGTAGGGTTACCTACTGGTGGTGGAAGTGGTGGCAGTGGCTGCAGCCACCTCCCTCATGTCTACAATGTCTATGGCTGAAGCAACAGGTCACCCACAGGACTGCTGCTCCGTAGGAGATGCTTTGTGATGGGCAATAGTTCTGGGACTGGACAATGCCTCCAGCGACTGTGGCAGTAGTCTTCCTCTTTCAATCTTCTTGTGTGGGAGGAACATACCCTGGGCATCTCTAGTCCACCATCTTCCCAGAAGTCTCCCCAAGAAGAACCTAAGGAAACATGACAACCAACTATAATGTGGTGTCCTAGAACAGAAAAATAATATTAGGTAAAAACTAAAGAAATCCAAATAAAGTATGGACTTTGGTCAATAATAATATATTAGTATTGGTTCACTATTTGTGACAATGCACGTTAGTAATGTTAACAATGGAATATGAAGTACATGGAAACTCTCTAATATTTTTGCAATGTTTTTGTATATCTAAAACTACTCTAAAATTAAAAGTTTATTAAATATTATTTTAAAACACAAGCTTCATTCTAAAATGTATATCCCTAGCTCACTTCCACAGAATCTGAAGTGCTACCATAGACACCCATCACCTCTAAATTCTTATTTTGTGAAGGAAGTCCTCCTGGGTATTCTGTTAAGCATTATTGATATCTTAATTAATACTGGAGACAGGTGTTTTTCTCTTCTATAGAGAGCTAACAGAGTACTGAAAGAATGAGACTTTTCACTGAGGAAAAGGAAGGGTTACTATGAAGGTGACATTCCAGGAAGGCAGAGATGAGTAGAGTGCCCAGCAAAGGCTGTCAATCCTGAGGGCCCAGGCTGTGTTTGTGCAAACCTCCAGAATAAACACAGTAAACAGAGAGGCAAACTGAAGCAGCTCCAACTTGCATGTAGAGAGGAGGGCCTGCTGGCTCCTGCCAACTCTTACCTTGAGTGCTTCAACTGGGTGTAATAGTAATTCTCGTGGCACTCAAAGCAGTTCACAAAATCTCAAATTAAAAGCAGTTTCTCCCTGGTGATTTATTACTTTAGAACCCTACACAAATGGTGAGGGAATCTCAGTAGCACTTGACTGTCTATTTTGTCACAAGCTGCAGGAAAGCTGAGAAGAAATAGGGATTGTGTAATTATGGAAAGGAATATAAACTCAGGTGCTTTGCCTCTCAGACATGATCCAACTTGTGTCTGGGTTCAGCTTAGCATAGGTGAAATCTCATTTAGCCAAATCAAAATGCTTATAGAAATATCCAGGGGATGAGGGTGAGAAAATCCAATTTTCATCAAGCAAATGCTGTCTTCCTCTTGGGTTCAATATCACTTTGGAGTTGTTTTATAGTCTTATTACCTCCTGGATCTTGAATATATTATGAGTTACAAATCTCTGCCTCCTACTCCAGTTTTTCTGTCAACTAGTTAAATGTAAATCTGTAAATAAATAATTAAAAACAGTATGAAGGCTTCCTATTTAATGGTTTGCCAGTGTGACTCCTTTTTCTTAAAACAAGAATTCTTCTATCTATGCGGATTACCCCTCCCTTATTCATCTGTGGGCCTTGGTTTTCTTAAGCAGAGCATGCCTGTCATCTCATAGGTTTTTCACAGAGGAGACCTTTACAAGCAGAACTGGACAAAAGAGAAACAGCCTGGTCCAATGGTTAGTAGACTTAGATCATCAGAATCACCTGAAGAGCTGGTTAGACATACAAGATTTCCAGGCTATGCCCTGCACCTCCTGACTTTGAATCTCTGGAGGTAAGGCCTAGGAATCAGTATGCTTTAAAAACATTACAATTATAGATTTAAGTAAGAAAAATTTCCTAGGTGATTGTGATGATCAACCAGTTTTAAAAACACTGGTCTAGTCCGAATTTCAACTACAGATTAGCAGTCAGGACAACAGGGCCACATTGAGTGACTACCCATGGCTGAAATATTGCTGAGGAACTCCGTAGCATGATAACAGAGGAGACCTAAGTAACAAATGGTTATTAGATCCTTTTCATTTGTGTTTACAATTTTCCTGGCTGGAGGACAGGGCCAAGCTTTCACCATTTATCTACAATCAATACAAGGAAGGTATTTTCATTTGCTTCAACTCAAGCAAATAACTTTCCTAGTTTCTAATCTAGTCTTACATCAGCCACTAGAAACTACTCCAGAACCATACCATTTCTTCTCCTTAGTCTGCCAGACAGCATGAGGTCAGTACCAGAATTTAAATACCAATTCATGACCCACAAAATATAAACAGAAACATTAACAGGGAAACACCTAGAATTTTCCAGGGTAGGATGACTCTAAATTTTGTTGGGCAAATGCCCTAGTAGAGGCTGAATCACCAGGCAAAGTATCATGGTAGTTGGGCTACTACAATGCTTTCACTTTCAGCCAGAAGAGCTCCAAGAGAACAGGTTCCTCTACCCTGTACAATCATCTCTGCAGGTAGCTTCCAAATTGACCCTAGAATTTTATTTTCTGGCATATATTACAATGAACACCGCACTTAGAGTCAGGAGACACCTTGATGCTAGTATAGCTCTGTTGTTAACTAGTTGGGTAATTTTAGGTGAAATCACTTTCCTTCTTTGAACCTTAGTTTTCACATCTATAAAATGAAGGAATTAAGAAGAATAAGCTTTTAGAATGGCAGCTCTAACTTCTCATTGAACCTAGTCATTCATAGAATGGGTTCTGGACTTCTCAGGGCCCTGGTTATTTGTAAGGAATCCAAAAAGAACTGCAAGAGTTACATGCTTTCTACAAAATTCAGCCATGGAGATCTTCCAACTTTGCACTGTAGCTCACCTTGCACTGGAGCACCATTTTGGCCTGTAAGCTACCCAGCCACAAAGCAAGGGAGCCAGGGAAAAGAGTCTGTTAACATTGCTTGTAAGCCTGAGAGGGCCTGTCAAAAACAGCCCATGACTTTAAAGATAGAGATCCATGAATGCCAAAGGAAATGGTATAAAGAGTATTATCTAAATCTAAAATTCCCAAAATAAGATAAAATCCCCAAAGCCTTCCCACTGGGACAAGGATTGTTCAACTTGAGTACCACACTAGCTGATAGCAATAAAGACAGGGGCCCATGCCTATCATCTAGTTTCTTAAAGTAGAAAGACCAAATTAATGTGGTGGTCAGCAGGCTCTCTCAAGCTCAATAGAAGGATCTTCTCCCTCTCTGTTTTCTCTCTCTCTCTCTCTCTCTCTCTCTCTCTCTCTTTCCAGTTTGGGTCCTTATTCTACTTGGTCTCAGTCTAATAGTTTCTTTGCTCACCAGATCTTATTTTTTGCTAGTTCCCCAGTTATTCTCTCACTGGGATTATCATTTCTGCTAAAAACAACCCTCTCTTTCTGGCCAAACCACAGGCACAGACTTTTGTTTGGTTTGGGGATAGAAAGAAAAGAAAAAAGATTACTGTTTTCCTAGTACTGGTTGGCAGGAGGAAGTGAGGGTATTATTTTGGTCCCCAAACATAGCTCAAGTTTCTCACACTGTAAAGCTAACCAGCCTCATAAAACATCATGACAACATCCTTGCCTCTTTTACTGAGAGCCCATAAATAACAGATGAGGCCATGGGAAGCCATTTTCCCCCAAAACATAGAAGGATTCTTTTATAATAGTGTTACCTTCACCCAAGTATACTGCAGTACTGAATGGAATGGTTAGTTTTGGAGAGACACGGTTTGATGGGTATTGATACAAATTGCCATCATTAGCACAATGTAATTCACCCGACAAAGGCAATCCCTATGACCGAATGAGGCCCCTTTCCAGGAAGCCATAAAGTCTCTGACCACCCACAGTGTCAGCACAAATTCACCATACCTGTATTACCAAAATGAATAAACTATTTTTTCACTGTTTGGGTCACCATCGTCATAATTATAAAAATCAGCAAAAACCCCTGTTACTTAAGGTTCTGCTAATACCAATACACATCTAAAAGGCTGGTGTGCCCTGAAGGAATGGGATGACCCTGAAAATAAACTTTCCTCAGGTGCAGAGTAACCATTATTATTCCGACTACCCAGATTAAAGGGCACAATCTGAAATAAGAAATGAATACCCTGTGGAAGATTCCTTAATTCTCAACCAATTGAGAAAGATGTTAACTAACCAACATAACCATTTACCCAACTGTATCGCGGGAGCCCCATATCTGAAAGGGCAATTGCGTAGTGTTTGCCTGTTCCAAAGAACTCACCTGGGCCAATAGGTAGAAACATCGGTTTATTAGACTTACAGGAGGTAAAGGCAGTGGCTGGTCAGCTAGAAATCCGTGCCGCCATGGGGTACATACTACAGTTATATAGTGAACAGATCAAAGGAGAAGTGTAAATCACTGCATGCTTATGTGTAGACTCTCTCCCGACTCAGAGCTTGCAAGAGATCTGGCTGAGTAGATAAGTTAACTTACTTGTTACCTGGCTCCAGAGTAGTTAACACTAGTGTTCTAACTCCGTTTATATGCTAATTCATTTACTCAGGGCTCCTGCTTCCTACCGTCTTCCATTTGTATTAAAGGAGATGTGCCTCTCCTTGGGTAAACTACCTTGGCCAGGGGTAGTTCCCCAGGGGGAAGGCGAACTCTGGCATGCATGGGGAGGCTGGATAGGTCTATGTCCCGCATTTACCTTACACCCAACTCTTGTCCACAAAGACTTCCAGTCCTCTCTGCTTGGATCATTTAGACCCGTGCTTTTTTATTTTTAGGCTTTTTTTAAAAAATTTATTTATTGAATCAAAATCTATTATACATATTTTGGGGGTTGAACATTGAGATATGTTGATCAAATCAATATTACTAGCATATATATTGTTACAAATCGTAATTATTCTTTATGCCCCTTGTCCAATCTCTCCCGTTCCCCCATTCCCTCCTAATTTCAGCCCCCCTAATTACGCTAGATTACTTCTCTCCTTCTGAAAGAATAATGGTTACTCTGTTAATTTGTTGCCTAGATGATCTGTCCAATGCTGAGAGGTGTAATCAGGTCCCCCAATATTATCATAGATCAGATGCTTCTTCTGTCACTCTGAAATGGGCTTTGTGGAGAGAGACATCCTCTTCTTTTCTTTGTCTCTGCTGGTGACTCTCCTTGTATGAATGCACTCCAGTGGTTGGCAGACCATCTGCATGGTGGTTGTGGCATCTAGCCACTTTCACGGCAGCCATTGTTATCGTGGTGGCTGTGGTGGGCCACCCACATGGAGGTGAAGTTTTTGGCATGCTCCTTGGCGCTGGCAGTGTGCCTGGTTGTTGGGTATGTCTGGTCCCCTTCTCCATGCTTCTGGTCCCTGGGCGGGCCCTGAGGCACTGACTCCATGTGCCTGGTTGTGGGAGGAGGGTCTGGTCCCCTTCTCCATACCCCAGGTCTCCGGGTGGGCCTTGAGGTGCTGGCATAGTGTGCCTGGTTGAAGGAGGGCAGTCCGGTCCCCTTCTTCATGTCCCAGGTCCCTGGGTGGGCCCCAAGGAGCTGGCATGGCATGCCTGGTTGTGGGAAGAGGGTCTAGTCTCCTTCTGCATGTCTCAGGTCCCAGGGCATGCCCTGAGGTGCTGGCACAGCATACCTGGTTGTGGGATGGTGGTCCGGTCCCCTTCTCCATGCCCTGGGTCTCTGGGTGGGCCCCAAGGTGTTGGTATGGTGTGCCTGGGTGTGGGAGGGTGGTCGGGTCCCCTTCTTGATGCCCTGGATCTCTGGGCAGGCCCTGAGGCACTGGCACAGTGTACCTGGTTGTGGGAGAAGGGTCCAGTCCCCTTCTCCATGCCCCGGGTCCCAGGATGGGGCCTGAAGCACTATAGGCCCATGCTTTAACCTCAATGAAATTCCAACCTCTGGGATCAACCAGGACCCTATTGAGGAGGAAATTAAGAAACTCATAATTAGTATTCTCTGCTGCAGATCTTCCTCTGACATAAAATTGCGGTTTTTGGTTCTTGTTCGTTTGTTTCTTATGATCAAGTTCTGTCTCATTTCCCTTTTTGAATAACAGGGTCTTTCAGTGCCTGGTACTGTCTATTACTTACAAGTACATTCTTCCCATGTTCTATGTGTTTGTTCTGTAGCCTACTCCTAAGAACCTCCAAGATCACATGTTGTTTCCCAGTAGATCTGTCTAGATTCTAGGCCTTACACCTAGTTGTTTTGGCCTATCTCATCACTACCCAAGATCTAGTCTGACAGTCCAGAAAGTCTCAGAATGACTAGCACTTCCATTGGGGGTACCCATGATCCAGAGCTAATCCTATTCACTGCTAGTGGCCAGTAAGCCTGATTGGCCATCTGACAGCCTTTCAAGTGACGTGAAGGGAGGGTTACGGGGTTGTTTGGGGCAGGAGGCAGAGAAGCTTTCTGCTTATGTCAAGAATACAATGCTGTCCTTTACATCCCTATTAGTAATTTGAGTCTTGTTTTTATGACTCCTGGGTGTAAACCTCGAAGCCATGCCCCAAAGATAATATGGCCTTGGTCCTATATACAAGATATTAACGATTGCCCTGGTATCCCATCATGTGCCTTGGGACAATAGTGATTCTATAGTAGGACCTAATCACCAAGGTAATTACATATGTTCATTGACTAGATTTTGCTTGGGTCTACTCAGTCTCCATCTGGCATCTACCACAGCCAGATCTTATCACTTCACTCCATTACAACGGCACTCCTAGCCTGATGATCATTGCAACCATTTACCTATGAGGACCCTATTTTAGGGTGTGAATGTCCAGAGAATTTGTCATATTTGTGATGGAATCCCAGAATTATCAGTGACTCTCTTCTGACTCAGATCCTTGACACAGGACCAGAAACTTGTCTTTCTACGACATTCTTTTGTTTCTCAGAGGCATGAAATGCTGATATAAAGACCCATAGTCCCTTGAATTAAGTCTGAAACACTGATATAAAAAATTATAGCCCCTTTATTCATTCATTCACTTAACAAATATTCATTAAACACCTAATATGTATCATTCACTGAGGATACAGCAGGAAATAAAACAGACAAGTTCCTCATTGTCATGTTCAGAGTATACCAGGGATAGACAGACATCAAACAAAATTAATTAATTAACTAATATGATATTGTGATAAGGGCTATACAGAAAAATAAACCAAGTTGGAAAGTATTATGGTGTGCTGTGGGAAGGGGTTACAATTTTAAACAGGGTGGTCAGAGTTGGCCTCATTAATATGTGATATTTAAGTAAAGACCAGAAGCAAGTCAGGGAGCAAACCATGAGGGAAAGAGCCTTCTAAGTAAAGGTACAGCCAGGACAAAGAACTTGAAGCAGGAATGTGGTTGGCATGTTAAGGGACAGCAAGAAGGCCAGTGTGGCTTAAATGATGTGAAATAAAGTGGGAGTAGCAAAGGGATGAGAAGAAATTAGGGGCCCAATCATAGTCCATTGAGAGGACTTTAAATTTTACTATGAGTGACATGAAAAGCCATGCAGGTTTTGAACAGAGAAGTGACAGGAGCTAAGTTACATTTTAACAGGATCACTCTGTCTGCTGTTTAGATAATGGGTTGAAGGAAGCAAGGGGAAAATTCATGAGACTAGTAAAGAAATTAGTTCTCTAGTATGGGTGAGAGGGGATGGTGGCTCAGACCCGGGAGGTAATTTCAGAAAGGTTGTCAAAGGTTGTTGCTTCTGCTGACCAGAAGACCAGAATCCCTGAGCCTGTCTTTGATGACTTTACTGCCCACTTAGGTTTCTAGAACTCATCTTCTTTTGATGCTCTTTGCTGGCCCAACTAATTACCAATGCCATCCCTTTACCAACCCAGCCTCAGCCTAGTTCTAAACAGTTCAGAACCAGTGCCTGTTTGGTACCTGGAGACTGAGAGATATGCTGCAGTGGTGCCCCTTTTAGCTAGGAGGCTAGAACCACACTTGCCCCCATAAACCAGAGACCAGTCCATGAGACATCAGGTGCTGGCCCACAGAAATTCAAGAAGCCACCCCCAACCCCACAGCAAAGATAAGTGTCATTTCCTTTGATAGCCTTAACTAGAGAAGTTATACTGTGGTATATTGTTTTGAGTGCTTATTATGTGGCAAACATTGTATATATTTCTCTATATGGATTATTTAATTTAAATCTTTCAACAAAACTATGAGACAGAATCTATTATTACTCACTTGTGATGGTTAGTTTATGCATTAGCTTGACTAGGATATAGTACTCAGTTATTCAACCAAACACTAATCTGAGTTTTACTCTGAAGGTATTTTATAGATGTGGTTAACATCTACAATCAGTTGACTTTAAGTAAAGGAGATTGTTCTTGAAACTGAGTTTTCCTGGAGAAGAATAAATTCTGCCTCAAGACTGCAGCATCAACTCCTGCCTGAGTTTTCAGCCTGCCAGCCTGCCCTACAGATTTCAGATGGACTAGCCCCCACAATCAAGTGAACTAGTTTTTGAAATAAATATACCCTACTTCTTCTGTTTCTCTGGATAACACTGACTGATACACCGATTTGACAGATGAAGAAGGTAGATTCAAGGTAGTTAAGCAAGTTGCTCAAGGTCACAACAGCTACTAAGTGTTAGAGATAAGAACTGGACCCAAGTAGACTGACTCCAAACCACTTATCCCATTCTCTGCTTTCTCTGAGAGATCTGGATCCATTCAAAAAAAATTAGAAATCTCATGAGAATACTTCAAGGATCTGTATACTTATACTTATTATATTATAATATTAAAAACATTATTAATTACCCCTTTCCTTGCTACCCGCCTGCTTGTGCTGGCTCCTCTGTGAGCTCTTCAGGGCCTGTGTTATTGGCTGCCCGAGAAAATCCTCACCTTCCCCAGCAGTGAGCTGCTGTCAGCACAAAGTCTTCTCGCACAAGGAAACCCCCACAAGTGCTCATGTGTGTAGGAGTCTGGATCTCAAGGTTTTAAAGTTATCTGAATGTTCAGAAGATGGCGACGGGTCTGGAGCGGCCGTGACAGGAGACAGCGCGATCCTGTGAGCTGTGC
>NW_007736969.1:0-6907 GCF_000696425.1 Galeopterus variegatus
GCTTTAAAGGTTTATTTTAATCATCATAGGGGAATTTATTTTTTTGGTGCTGATTTGGCCACCAATTTGAGTGTTAGCTGCATCACTAGTAACAAAGGGAAGTAAAAGGTAGTTCAGGACTTACATGTATGAAAGTCCAACACCATAAATGCAGGCGTGTGTGCTGGCGGTGGGAGTGTGGGGTGTTTATGCATGTGAATGTGAGTGAGTGTGTGTGTATGTTGACTGCTTGTGTATCTTTTTATTTGGGATATTAGTGGCAGTGTGGCACTGGCTAATAGAAAACTCAGTAAATAATTGGAAAAAATACAGAAATTGATACCATATCTAGATCCAACTTTGCAATATCAGGAAGACTTTGTGCAAACTACTTAAACCTTCTGAATCCTGGTTTCCTCTTTCTATGTCCCTTTGATGACTATAACGCCCAAAGCACTATCAAGTCAAATATCAAGTCAAATAACTAAAGATGACAACAGGATTTTCACTGTTTTTCATGTTAGTCTGTTTTCTGTATTATTTAAAATGAGCTTTTTTTAAATGGAAGCTCTTTGTGAATAATTCATTTAAAAAACATTTGAGAAATGGTTAAGAAGCAAAATCACAGCATCATAAAATCAATTTTAACATAGTCTATAAGATATAAACTTTATTTTGAATATTTCTTTTAAACTGTCTTGTTGTAGTATGCACCTTGGATAATTAATTTAGCCCTTTCGTATTTTGGTTTTATCTTCAAAACTATAGCTACATATATTGATCTCTTACATGCTAAGCATTACTCTAGGAAATTTACATTTATTAACCAATTTGACTCCTCAAAATTATCCTGGGAAGTAGATGTCATTATCGTCCCCATTTTATAAATAAAAACTGAGGTCAGAGAGGTTCAGTGATTCAGCCAGGGTTGCATAGCTATTATATGGTGAAGTCCTAGCAAGAGGAAGATGCTTAATTTAGGGAGAAATATTAAATAAGCTGTGAATCACTCACAACTTCTAATGAAATGTGAAAGCTAATACTAGTCACATATTTCATGAATACACTGTTCAAATTCCTTTTTCAATTAAATGAAATTTTTTTATGATAATGAGACACTTCTTTTCACTTTGTACCTCTAAGATAATTTCATTGTGTATATGTATATAATCAATGAGAGTTTCCTATAAAAAATAAAGGTAGATAAACATTGCATTGCATGAATGATTGTTTTATTTTAGAAAATGTCTTCAAAGCAGTTTTAAAATTTGTTTTGTTTTGTTATGATTAAATATTATTGCTCATATCTATGCAAAACAGTGTAGTAACTCCTTGACAGATAATTAAAGTTAAGATATTCTTTCTTGAGGGCGGCACCCTAAATTATAATTATGATGATTTAATTGAGCATCAAATATACCACTGATGCTCATAAAGCATGAAACAGGTATGCAACTGTTTTTCCTTTATGTTTTATACTTTGTACCACTGCTTTAATGACTTAGAAACCTGATTTTTACTGTTTTTCTTGTGTACTCCAATTTACACCTGTGACCAATCTTTCTAATTATCAGGAACACTGTGGTTGACACAACTTGGTTCCATATGACAATATCCATTATATTCCCTTGAAAAATTCCTGGCAAATGGCATTACCACAGATGCCAAGGTACATGGATATTTAAAGTTGTCTGTTCTCTGCTTTCAATTTTGGACATTCATATTAGGTAAGAGAATCATTTTGAGAAACAGTAACTGAGCTTTGTTGTAACAAAGATATTCAAGTTACTAAAATACTTTGTTCATTCTGCTATTTTGCCATATGGTAAAATGCTTCTGTGTAATGGAATTTATTTATTGTTATTCACTGAATCGGGAATTAGCTGAGTAGGGGAGTAGGTTTATGTAAGCATAAGCAAATGCCTGAAGTTTCCACACTGCCAAAAATGTGATCCACTGCAACTAGTTTAGTGTTTTCTTCTTCAGCTGTGGAAATACTCCTGGATAGATGCTCGATCAGTGGGAATACAAGTGGGTCAGTGTACAATGGTCAGTGTACTCTTTGTTTGATCTTTCAAAGACTACTTTACATCTTGCATTAATCATGCTGGAATTCTCCTGTGCATGGAACTATGAGTAGCTTTAATTTAAAAACTGTACGGGAACGGCTTTGAGTAAAACTATAAATGAACCTGCAACAAAATAGTTTTTGACATATTTTCAAGGTTAAGAGTGACATGCATGGTATATTCATTGTGCATTAAACAGCAAACGTTATTTTGATACTCATAAATAAAAAACAGAATCCTAAAGGAGTATATATTATATATTAATTATAAAAATGTAATCTATATGAGCATTATAAAGGCATGATACAAAGAAAATATAATTAAACTATAATTAGAATGACCATATAACATATTGTCCGAACTGGGATACTTCAAACGTAAAATAGGAACTATTTAATTATTTATGCCGAGTCAACAGGCATAAACCAGAACTGTCCTGGAAAAACTAGGATGTATGGTCTCCTAATTATACACAAATATACTTAAGATATAATTAACAAAAGCATAAGTGCTGTGAAATAATTATGCTAATGACAATGAATACTTTACTTTTGTATTTAAATGTGTAAATAATTATTTTAACGTTATGTGCTGATATTCATAGGAAGCTTAACTTCTTTTCTTATTTCTCCTTAACTGTTCCCTATTGCCATCTGCGAATACAATTTACATATTTTCATGGCAGCAGAGGAAAGTCTGGGGGTGGTGCCCAAAAGAATGGGAATTGTTTTGGTGCTTCAGATCAATTGAGCCTCTAAATTGACAGATACAGACCACAGTCTTTTCAATACTTCTTTGTTGCCACACCCTCAGAAAACATTGAGAAGGCCTAAGTATCTTTCATATCCTCTTGTTGTAAGAACAGTTTATCACAGGTCCATTACCTAGAAGACAGCTTTTTGCCAAAGGTATTCTACCTTCCCAGGTATTCCCAGTTTCTCCTTGGATCTATCTAGGGTTTCTATCTTGATATTTATAGTCTCACTCAATTTGAACCGAAAACCCAAAACAGAGAAAAACTAAAAAAGATTTTCAGAAACAAGCTTAAAATCGAGTTTAAAAAAATCTGTTGAAAATACCAGTGGCGTATCTGAACTTTCAAGTCTGAATTACAAAACGTGATTATGTAAAAAAAAGAAAAAATCAGCAGTACATCAACAGGTATGTCTGTATGAGAGTAGCAAAATTATCATATTTTTAATAGTTTCTCCTAACTAGAACTATAAATATTTCCATTAGTATGTATACTGTCAAATCAAAGTTAGAATTTCTGTCCAAATACAATATCATGTTTATGTCGATTATATTTTATGGATTAGAAGAAAGAAGAGAATAATTCTCATTTTATACACTGTGAAGAATGTCCATATATAATTGTAATTCTGATAAAACGAGAAGACTGAAAAAAACTCGATTGTTGCAGTGATAATCAGAGTTGGTTATTTACATTACAAAAAATTAATTGGTAACTTAATTTTCTGTTCATGAAAATATTTTAAATAACAAAGAAGAAATGTAGTTTCACAAATAAACTTGTGACAATAGTGATCTTTTATTGAGAATCTAATGTTCTGCATACATTATAAATGTGATACTCATGGTATCTGTAACCCTCACTATGATTTTAGGAAATAGTCAGCAATCTCAATTTACACCTGAGGAGGATGAGGAATGAGAGAAGCAAAGCAAATGTTAATTTGCCTAATATAACATGGTAGTTCTTAAGGGGCACCTCATATATTCACATTCAGATTTATCTAATTTCAAACCTCAAATTCCTTTTGTTTCTATAACACCTCTTTACTTCAATATATAAGGACATTTATTAAACTTCAATTGTAATTTTCAGATTCTCATTTTATACACTGTGATGTCTGTCCGTATCATAAAAGCATGATCAGGAATGCAAACAATAAAAAGCAGAAATCATTTCAACAAAACCAGTATGTTATTTGAGAGATGAGGCACAACCAATGAAACTGATAAATATTAGTTATCTAATTCATGATTTCCATTTTGAAAAATTTAAAACAATCAGCTGATCCTTCAGTCACATTATGTAAAAGAAATTTTCCTGACTCTTATTTTTGACAGTAATTTTGGTATTGGAGTAATAGGGCCTTTGCTAGGAATCCATTAATAGATTATAGTTATTACAAAGAGCATTTTAAGGCATCTTTTTTGAGGTTTACACTTTTTACTCTCTGACATATTTTAAGAATCAAATATTTGCATATAAGGGCCAAAAAATGAAAGGCAACATAAAATATGACAGTTACTTTTACCTCCTTCTCCCCCAAATAACTGTTGAATTCCAAAATACCTGAATCATTTCTCCAGAATGAGTGTCATTTAACGTACAAAGGTAAATGTTATGAAGAATACTACTAATAAATAGTTTACATATGAGTGATATATCTGGGATATATGAGGCTTTTGTTATTTCATGGTATGTTTAAGCAGAAGGTGAAATAAAAAATAAAATGTAACTGATTATTTAAAAAGATATTATAATTATATGCTTTAGAAAACACGCATTTTAATTACTGAAGTTTTGGCTTAATAAGTTCATACAGCTAGATCTTAAAAGAATTAAAATTCCACATCTTGATATTTTCTTTTCCGATCCAGAGTATGTTTTACTGTGAAGTCAATAACAAATGTTCCTCAGATATTAGAAGAAACATTAATATTTCATTTGGCCCAGATATTTTTATATGTAATCTCTAGTCATTTGAACATTTCCTGAAACATCTGGACACTTGGATGCTTAAACAAGATGGGCCAAATGCTAGTGGGAAGAACATGATTATATAATACACTTCGTTTTGTGAACTTATGGCACAGGAGTTTATGCACACATATCCAGGATTCTATTCTCAGACAAAAGCATACTTAAGAGCTGAACACTTTAATTAGGTTTGTGCAAACACTTTAAATTATAATTTGGCCCAATTGCTTAATTAAGGTAAATTGCAGAATTGGAATGAAACCATCGGAATGAAAAGGCAGCTCATTAACTGATATTATACTCAAACCAATATAATTTTTAAAATGTTTGATTATTATTCTCTTAACCAGAACCTGAACATGAATAATGTCTCATTAAGTTCTATAAGATGAGTCCTCAGTGAATAGTAGCCAGTTACATTGAGTTAATTAAAATAGTGTTTTCTTCTTAAAGAAAAAGAATGTTTAAGATAATTGATTTCTTTCATGTATTACACTGAACTTCAACTGGAATTCTTAGATATTTGAAAAGTTTTCTTCGTAGAATGAATAATAAACTAGTTCACTAGAAAAGGAAACATGTAAAGAGAATCAGATTCGAGAAGTAATAATGTCACCAACTGACAAGGGTACACAATTTTACTCTACTTGCAAGCTAACAATTTAGTCTGCCACAATGTATAGATGGTGACCGAAGACATGAGACTCCTGAAGCAAAGACAAAAGGCATCATTCCCAACAGGAAAAGCAATGGCCAATGTCAGGAAATTTGCCTTTACTCTCTGACTCCTAATTTCCACTGGTCTATGTGGGAGGACAGATTACACCTACACATATTGTGGATTGCCTCACAAGAGAAGATCTTAGGGTCAAGGATACAGCATTTACTGAGCTAGCAGCAAACTTTGTAGCAAGCAGAAAACAAATCCATCCTCCTCCCTCCAGGGTCGTAATTCTCTTGTGGTCTTGACCTACTTAGCTGCCTCTGTGACTAATGACTAATTATGGAAACTACTCAGAGTCAGGAGAAGAATAAATATTGCAGTTGGGCATATGCAGCAAAAATGTGCAGGGACACTCCTGACCCATGGAGGACCTCACCTCCAAACAGTGAGTAATCAGTTAAATTTTTTTGCTTAGTCACTTAAACTGAAATCCTAATCTAAATCTTAGTGTGTCATGCAATACTGCCCTGGAAAGACACTATCACATGGGTTTAAGAAAAAAGAAAATGTAATAATGAAAATAGTCTGGCTTTAGCTCACCTGATAGCTCCAAGTTGATGGGTTCAGATCCTTCCACTGGCCAGCTGTGAAAAAACAACAAAACAAGCAAACAAAAATAATGAAAGTAGTTTGTACTCTGAAATTTACCCCCCGAAATTGCCTCCTTTCTCTTTGGACTTCTTAGTTCTTTCTTTGTAGGTTATGCCTACCTGTTGTTTTGCAGATCCCTACTTTGCTTTGCGTTAGTNATTGAACAAATTCATGTGATTTTTTTTCTTTAAAATCAATAAACTTATAAATATGCCTGTCAAGGATGAAGTATAATATTGTGAATAAACCAATATTATGATTTTAAAATAATTTGCATTGTATTCATTTAGAGATTACTTACTAATCTGACCTTTACATCATGTTTTTTGCTTTTTATATTTTCATATAACTGATTTGCTCATTTCAAGTAAACATCTTGAGTTGATTTTTATATGTGCTACTGTAGATGTACTGATACAGTTGAAAAGTTTTATCTATGAATTAATAGATTGCAGTCGTCAATATNCTTTCTTTGTAGGTTATGCCTACCTGTTGTTTTGCAGATCCCTACTTTGCTTTGCGTTAGTCTAGGTCCTCAGAGAAACAGAAACTGAGGTAAGATTAGGGTTACAAGGATTTCATTAGGGAAAACACCCATGAGAGAAAATGGGAGGAAGTTGGGAAGATTGGAATAGACATCAGATCACTATGCAAATCTACCCCAGGTGAAGTCATAAGGGAAGAAGGAAGTTTGGGTGAAAAAGTCCTAGACTACTGTATAGATGAAGGCATGTCTTGCAAGGTCATTGGGGCATTGTGGAGCCAAAGATGCCACTCAGAGGAGGCCCAAGAAAGGGCCTAAGTATCCTGCTG
>NW_007736969.1:8558-10748 GCF_000696425.1 Galeopterus variegatus
ACTGTAGATGTACTGATACAGTTGAAAAGTTTTATCTATGAATTAATAGATTGCAGTCGTCAATATGATATTATTGTAGCTGAATAAAATTCACTTTAGGAGGTGTTTCTCTTTCCAAAACTATTAATATCACCCCACGTCTCTGATTATTGGATCAAAGATTTTATTGCCTTAGGTCAGATATTGCCTAGGAAATGGAAGTTAGTTCAAGTTCACGATGGCTTTCAAAGCTTATAAGAGGGAGTATTTGCTTGAAAGCAAACTCAGGTCAATGAAATAGAAAATCTTTGAAATATGAAAGCTATTGGAGTAGAATATCAAGTCAGAGCATGAATATTTAGAGCAGAAAGTTTACTAAGGCTAATGTAATTAGAGATGTATGTAGGATATAACTTAAAAACAGTTTCCACCCACACTCCCAAGAAACCAGTCAAACCTGTGCCTGCACTGGGGGAAGAGTCGGGAGTCTCAGAGACCAGACAGTAGGAAGGCCTACTCCCTGCCAGTTACCTGTGAGCTGAAATCCTGGAAGTCTGGGAATAAAGACATTTAGGTAATTCTGGAAGTTTCAAAACCAAGGTGGTTTCTACTCTGCCACTCAATGGGAATTCTGTGGCTGGAATAATTGGAAGAGGATGATAACAGGGAGTCTTCTCATTGGAATAGAATTCAGGAGAGGGACTGAGATAAATCTTCCACTGTCTTCCCCCCCCCCGCCTCCTTCCCCACAGCCTGCTGTGATGTAGAGAGCATCCAAAAGTTCCAATGAACCCCAAATTTCTGAGAGGCTAATGGAATGGGAAAGGTTTAGGACTAGGATGAGAAGGTTGCAGGGTAAGTGGATCTTCTATCTAGATGTCACAGTGTTAGACACAGATATTGACAACAGCAGATACATGCATGTGTCCTAGGCCAAGCAGGGCGAACACCTAAATTAAAATCAGTGAGTCTGGAATATTTTATGTGGAATTGAAACTTCGCTCCAAATGCCATTATGATGTGTAAATTACCCAATGCACCCAGGCGACACTCAAGGAGAAGGCAAAGGGGCATGTGGAAAAAAGCTGAAAGATTAAGTATTAATCTGGAAAGTTTAAATTAATGCAAGAAAGATTACTTTTAAACTGAAATTGATGATATTACCATGAATAAAGAAGTTCATATTTGTTTAGAAAATAAGATATGGTTGTTAGTCTGAGTTTAGTTCAGAAAAATACTTTCCTATGTGCATGTCTGGATTGTGATGATATAGTTTAAACCACCTCATGTGTTTTATTTTTCCTTTATTTGAATTTATTTTTTAGTATTGACTCATGGCAAGTATTTCCAGTGTCTTCAATATCCAGTTTATTTCTTCAGTCTTCCTAATGTGGTGACTAGAATATGTTTAATAAATATTAATAAGATAATTGTTTGAACAGGGTAGAGAAAATCTTTTTGTCACGATAATCTTTTCTCACCTGCTTCGAATACACATAAGATGAGCTAGGATTTTTAGTGGACTGACTTAGCATTGACTGTTACTTGTGCGATTTCGTTCAGTGTGATCCTAGTTTGTGTGTGCATTTGGATTGGGCTGTGTGTGGGGGTGGGGGAGAGGGCAGGTGATGGTAGGAGCTGCATCTAGACAAAAGTTGGACTACTCTGAGGGTGTAGATGCCAATCTCTAGCAAAATATTTTGGGACACAACTATCTCAATTTAAAAAATTTTCATCTTATTTGATATAAATGTGAATTCTGTAAGTGTATTTTTCACTAAAATCTACTTACTAGTCCTAGAATTAAAGAAAACTGATGATTGCCACAATGGCAATGACTTTGGTAGATGAAAATGAATGAGGATTTGCAGATGTTAATATGAGTTTGTGGGATATTGTGAAATAATAAGGGTGAAATTGAAGACATTTTATTTATTTAATTTATTTATTTATTTATTTTTTCCTTTTCGTTTTTTTTCGTGGCCGGCAACGGATCGCAACCCTCAGTGTCGCGCCCGTACCGGACCGGGACTATTTATTTATTTATTTATTTTTTCCTTTTTGTCTTTTTTCGTGGCTGGCAACGGATCGCAACCCTCAGTGTCGCGCCCGTACCGGACCGGGACTATTTATTTATTTATTTATTTTTTCCTTTTTGTCTTTTTTCGTGGCTGGCAACGGATCGCAACCCTCAGTGTCGCGCCCGTACCG
>NW_007736969.1:11598-16560 GCF_000696425.1 Galeopterus variegatus
GCCGGCAACGGATCGCAACCCTCAGTGTCGCGCCCGTACCGGACCGGGACAATTTATTTATTTATTTATTTTTTCCTTTTCGTTTTTTTTCGTGGCCGGCAACGGATCGCAACCCTCAGTGTCGCGCCCGTACCGGACCGGGACCGGCAACGGGATCGCAACCCTCGGCGTTGCCCCCGCACCTCGCTCAGCCAGTGAGCGGGAACCGGTCTGTACGTGGGATCTGAACCCTCGGCGGGAGCGCCACCGCGCTTCTCAAGCGGCGCACTATAGCAGTGCGCCACCGGGCCTGAAGACATTTTAAATTGTTCACAATTTTCTAGGATGATAGTAAGTGCTTGTTAAAATCTTTAAGAGGAAAAATAATATGAATGGGACCTAACAGGAGCTTTCCAAAAATAATTTTAACTCTGTAATTTCTATGGAGATATCAAAAAGCAGGTATGTGCAAAATGATTTTTAATTTCTTACCTCAGATCTTCAACTTCAAAAGACTTACTGGGGCCAGCCCGGTGGCACACTGCTACAGTGCGCCGCTTGGGAGCGCGGTGGCGCTCCCGCCGAGGGTTCGGATCCCACGTACAGACCGGCCGCTCACTGGCTGAGAGAGGTGCGGGCGCAACACCGAGGTTTGCGATCCCATTGCCGGTCCTGGTCCGGTACAGGCGCGACACTGAGGTTTGCAATCCGTTGCCGGTCACGAATAAAGACAAAAGGGGAAAAAAAAAAAAAAAGACTTACTATCACACTAGAAATGTGTCAAAGTCAAACAAGGTCAGAGAGATTCTCTTGTTATGTGTTCATTTTGGACATTCACCTGAGTCAGGATCCAAGAGAGAAAGAAAGATTATTAAGCCTGTTGTAGAAACCATAAAAAGTCCTAAAAAGTGGGTGTACTAAGTGGGTGCTATCCCACTAGAAGAGGAAAAGACACTGGACACCTGACTATGGCACACCCC
Organism: Galeopterus variegatus; assembly: GCF_000696425.1. Taxonomy (NCBI): domain Eukaryota; kingdom Metazoa; phylum Chordata; class Mammalia; order Dermoptera; family Cynocephalidae; genus Galeopterus; species Galeopterus variegatus. The sequence continues at coordinate 12,558 of NW_007736969.1, forward strand.
TAACATTATGTAAGATGAGAGAAGGAGGTGAACAGAAAGCCTCGAAAACCTGACCTTCTCAAGACTAAAAATGAAGGATTAAGAATTCTTCAGCCTATATGCAAGTCATCGGATGGATCAGGTCAGAGGTTATACTATTTACTACCTGGTGGACAAAAGGTGTCACTTTAATAGTAATATTGACTATTCCAATATATAATATTGTAACGGAAAAGGACAATAGATAACAAGATTCTCAATAAAGTGAACCCTAAAGGAATAATTGCTGAAAACAATATTTCAGTTCAAGCACAGCTGCCATCTCAAGCTTCTTCCAAATATTGGAACTACTTTAAATATGCATAGAGAAAGAGGAGGCAGTGGACCAGGAATGAACAGCTAAGGTGATGGGTGAAACACCAGAAACATCCTGGTGACAAATACAAGTGAGCTCTTGACACAATGTGTCCCTTTTGGAAAAGGGAATGCAGGGCAAGCCCTTAAAGTGTAGACATCAGAGGAAACCAGCATCCCAAAGATAACATAAGCCTAGTCAGTAACTCTAAAACCTCTAGGGAGATTAGAAATTATATACATACTAAAGTACCCACATACAAAGCCCATTGAGATGAGTTCCAATGTTGAGGAATATTAGTTGTAAGCTGAGTAATGATTTAAGTGATCCAATGCCCATACTCCATACTACACCCCCCCAAAAAGGCTCATGAGGCTTTAGCTATCATCTCATAGGGATTTGGGGGACATGTGGTAATGGTTGCAGAAGGAATGGAAAGATTTTGGTTCTCAGTGATACTGTAGTATGGTCAACAGATAATGTTCTTTGGTTCCAAGCAATAGCAATGTAATAGACATTTTTTTTGATTAATTATAAGCCCAGAAAAGTGGGGTTACCTGATTTATTGCCATAGGAAACCAAATGTAGAAAAAGTACATGTGGAGTTGGTGCTAGTGATAATGGGTGTTATTTATGTTGACTCCTTTGAAAATCATATCACTGATCATTACTGAGTTTTTCTTGTATATTTTTTGTTTAGTGTCTCTTCACTTAATAGAAAACAAATGCAATGATTTCAGAAATCTTACTGGATTGTTCATTGCTGTTTTTCTAGTATCTACATTATTCACTGAATAAATATTTTAAATTTGATATGTTGGTATGATAAATAAAATCACATTGCCAGGGAATATGATACTTTAGTCCTTTATGGGTCCTGTTTTAGAGGGAATATTCTGTTAGAAAAAAGATGAGGGAAAGATATGACAGGCAAAGATAATATCAACCATGATATTCAAAAGTTTAAAGTAATTCAAAGGACAAAACTGATCTACAATTTAGCAAATTGAATGAAATATTAAGTACTTTGAGAGTTGGTGTTTATTACTGTCTTGGATATAAGATTATAAAGATTGAGTTTTTAAGGTATATGGATATTTTCCAGCAATAGGAAAAATGCTGAACACAAAATGCTTTTTACTGACACTAATAAGAACTTTAATTGGTTCTCAGTACCCTTCTTGCTAAATCAAATTACCCAGCTAACAGCTGCTATACCATAACCCCTCATTTGTGTCTCTTCAATCTCATCTCATGATTAGTGCAACTTCAGTTTCCCCATACTTTCTGAGAATTTGAACAATGAACAATTTTCAGAACAAGATGAATTTTGAGTCCATCTCCTATAAATTCTTTCTACTTCTTGCTTCTCCTATCACTGTCATCTCAGAGCCGTACTTGTTGGTAGTCTTTTAATAAAGGCTTCAGCTGATGGTTTTTGGTTGTTTCTTCTTCTGTAGAAAAGACATAATGATGGTGACTGTGTTGATCAGGGCCAACTTTATATTTTCAAATTGTGCACTCAAAGTCATAGGCGACATACCTTACCAGAATACCTTGACATCTTTTCATCCATTAATTGCATTCATAAGCCTACTGAAAAAATAGAGATAAAAAAAAGGTCAAATACTCTAATCTCATGTTTTTGTTCCTGACACTGTTCCAAATTTGTTTTTCATATTCAATTCATGTTGCTTGGATTCGGAGCATCTCCTAGTACCTGATAAGTGAAAAGAAGTATTGAAAGTTTTCTAACCAGGAGTAGTTTCCACCCATCATATATGGGATGTGTATGTTCAGGCTCTCAGCTTTCTTTAATGACTTACAAATCATTGTAAAGGAGTTATTTTTAACAGTATCTTATATAAATCCTTTAACAGAGACATTTTGCTCACGCTTTTGGTGAAAAAAAATGTTGAGAAAATGTAGATTTCTGTTCAATCTGGTAAAGTCATGTGTTGTTAAAGAACTGAATTTTTATTTTTGCCTTCTCTCAGTTATTTTATATTCAAATAGACACATGTATGGTATGATCTGTTTCTTATCATCACCAAAGAGCATATTTAAAATGAACAACTTCAGGCTCCACTTCAGACCTACAATTTTAGAATCTGTATTTTAACATCTCCAGGTGACCCATATGCACATTAACATTTGAGAAGCATTGGTAAGAGCAATGGCTGTCAAGCTTTATCTAGCATGTACCAGAATCACATGGAAGGCTAGTTGAAATAGAAATTGCTGGGCTCCACATCTAAATTTCTGATTTAACAGTTATAGATTAAAGCCTGAATTCCTAGGTGATGCTGATGTCGGGGTATGGAGACCACATTTTGGTAACCACGAAAGCATTGGTTTCTTTCAATAACATCAGTCCTGGGCTGTCTGGCTTACAACCACTTGAAGAGCTTATTAAAAATACAGCTTCTTAGTCTATAAGCTTGTATATTCAAATTCATTAGGTTTGTAATAGGACTCAGGAATTTTGTATCTCTAATAGCATCTTCATGATTTAATGATGTGCAAGTAGATTTGGGAACCATTATCATAATATTCCCTTATTGAGACAGTACTTTTCAGTGCTGGATTTTAGAAGTGTTCACTGTCAAATACCATTGTTTAAAGAGAAAATAGAAAATATGGTATTCATGATGAGAGGGCAGGTTATGATTTGGAAATGATCCCCCATGGAGGTTAAAATGATTCTATCTTTAAAGAGTCAGTAATTTTAGGGCCGGCCCCATGGCGCACTCGGGAGAGTGCGGCACTGGGAACGCAGTGGTGGGCTCACTGGCTGAGCGCGGTACGGGTGACACCACACCAAGGGTTGCGATCCCCTTACCAGTCACGAAAAGGACAAAAAAAAAAAAAAAAAAGAGAGAGTCAGTAATTTTAAATATTTGCTGTCTAGAATAGTTACTTTATATAGGTCATATTTTGAGTTCTATGAATAACGACTATTCAAAATACTCAATGGTCTGAAAAATTGAGGCATGAATTGTTGCTTAGCAAATACCGGTTCTGCTGGATCACTAAAATAATTAAAGTATGTGATACAGACTCTGAACTGATATCTGCTCTCTGTTATTGTGTAAATTTAGGCAATCTACTTAACCTGTTAGTGCCTCGGAGTCTTCATCTGTAAAATGGGTAATACANACACCACACCAAGGGTTGCGATCCCCTTACCAGTCACGAAAAGGACAAAAAAAAAAAAAAAAAAGAGAGAGTCAGTAATTTTAAATATTTGCTGTCTAGAATAGTTACTTTATATAGGTCATATTTTGAGTTCTATGAATAACGACTATTCAAAATACTCAATGGTCTGAAAAATTTAGGCATGAATTGTTGCTTAGCAAATACCGGTTCTGCTGGATCACTAAAATAATTAAAGTATGTGAGTACAGACTCTGAACTGATATCTGCTCTCTGTTATTGTGTAAATTTAGGCAATCTACTTAACCTGTTAGTGCCTCGGAGTCTTCATCTGTAAAATGGGTAATACAATATGCTTCTTAGGTCTACTGTGACTGAATGAAATAAGACCTTTTAAAAGCTTAGACTGGTTGCTGTTATTGTTATGATCCTTATTGTTACCACTGAGTGGACCAGTTATTTCAATTACAAATAATTTAAAACATTTACTATGATTCAAGGTGTACAATTGGT
>NW_007736969.1:17470-19700 GCF_000696425.1 Galeopterus variegatus
TGGGATTTTCCATACAACAGGAAGGGGTTATGTACTAAATAGCTATACAAGTTTTTTTTTTTTCCCCTTGATTTTAGTGGATTTCAGCAGAAATACTACACTCTAAGTGGTTTCTTTTGAGAACCCCTAGGCAAATGTGGAAAACTACTGGTTCTAAAAGGGAAATACGTATGTTTTTTTGGTGAAATTATTGACCACCAAATATTGACCTATCATATTCCAACATCTATATACTAACTCAAGATCAGTGATGAAAATAAACTAGGGAATTTTTAAATACCCCAAAGTTCAAGCTACACCCCAAAAGATTAAGTCAGAATTTCTGGGTATAGACAGAGGCGCTAGTATTTTTTTAAAGCTCACCAGGTAATTCCAATGCACAACCAAGATTTAATATCACTGCCAGGCATCTTGTCATTGTCCATGGCTTTCGAATAAACTGGCTGTTTTGGAAGATTTCTAGGGAATAAAATGGACATGTCTCTTATTTGAATTTCATACTCAGCCATGTTAGGCAAAAATATACTTTTTGTTTATTCAGTTGCACCAGGGAACTGATTTGAGAAACTGTTATAACAAAGTAGCACATTTACTTTTTGTGTATTTTATCTTTATATTAAAATGACTCAAGAAAAAAATCTGTGATGTATAGAATCATTGTTAGCTAAAAAGCTACTGATTCAATGTTTTGAGATATTTATATGTTAATATGCATTCATATTTTTTAATAAAACTCATTTTATATGTTTATTTTCTGAATTAATCCTGCTTAGCACTTCTTTATATTTATAAAGAAGTCACTTTACTGTTTACAGTTCACTTTAGTGAAGATGTATGATCTACTTAATTATTTGATAGCACTGATGATTGGAAACACAAGAAACATCAACATACCAAGTATTTATGGAATACCTGCAAGTAGCAGCCAGTCTCTGAAAATTATCTATCAGTTCCCAATTCTGCATGACATAATGAGCTGGAATTTTAGTGAAGTGGAAGTATTATTTTATCGTCACTACATACAAGCTAAGTATGTGTGCATGTACGCATGTGTGTTTATTTGTTTATGGGAATCTTACAGCCTAGTGGTGGATTTCACTGAATTACCAACTGTGGATTCCTACCTGAATTACACACAAACCATCTCTTGTACTCAATTCCATTGCCTTGCAGCCTTTCTGTTCTCAATATTGGTGACACATTGGAATCACCTGAGGAGCTTTAACAAATAATGATACCTGTCCCACTCCCAGACATTCATATTTAACTGTTCTGAAGCTCAGTGTGGACATCAGGATTTTTAAAAGTTCCCAAGTGATTGTACTGTTGCGCCAAAGTTGAGAACCACAGAATTCAAAAGAATACTGCATTAACTATTAATCTGAGAAACAGAAGTTTCTGGCAAGTTTATTTCTTAAATTTTATACTTGAAGTATATTTTATTCAATATACTCTTTATTAAATTCTATATATGAGACAGATTTCTGACAAAATAAAATTTTTACATTTTTTCTTTTAGGAAATGAAACAACTGAAATGGTTGCTTTTAAAAAAAAAACACTAACGTGCAAATGGTGTTAAAATAAGCTTTTTCTGTGCTGATACTATTTATATATATATTTATACATGCAAATATGCATACAAATATTATGCATGTGTGTAAATATGTATTTTTATATATATATATATAAAAAATATATATATATACACACCCCAAAGATATATGCGTATACATGTATAGATTTATACACACATATGCATATATGTGTGTATAAACATATTTATTTATTTAGGTGTATAGATGTATGTGTATATATGCACACACACATATGTAATACACACATGACACTAAGTTGAGCTTTTCAAATATTTGGCAGAGAAATATTTGTTTAAAAACAAAGAATTTGCAATGTTGTGCTTGAATACTAACAATTATAAAAAATATAAAACATTACATTTGTTTGAACTCTGAATCAATCAGGTTTAGAGCTGGTGAAAGAAAGAATGGAAAAGAATAAATGAAAATGGCTGAGTGTGAACTCACATGTCAGAATTTAGAGTGATGTAATTCCAATATTCCTAAGTTTAAAAAGATGTACATATTGTGTAAGTTTCCTTTCATTTATTACTAGGAAATTTAAGTCACTGAAGTCCAGGCAGTATATTTTTCTTTTGATTATTCCCACACATCTACATTTTCTTTTTTTTTTTTTTTGTCTTTTTTTTTTTT
>NW_007736969.1:20781-32097 GCF_000696425.1 Galeopterus variegatus
CGGGAGCGCCACCGCGCTCGCAAGCGGCGCACTGTAGCAGTGCGCCACCGGGCCGGCCCCACATCTACATTTTCTTCTGGCAATCCTAATAGGTAGTCACATATCAAACTTCTTAGTTTTATCTTCTATTTTTCTCTCTCTTTTCGTTTCTGATCTTTATCTCTGTCTTTTTGTTCTGTTTTCTTGTAAATTTTATCAATTTATCTTTCAATCCTTTTATTGCATTTTTTCCCCAATTTTGATCCATAGATTTATTTTCAAGATACCATTCCTTCTTATCTTAGTAGTTACATTTTCTCATATTTCAAAATGACAGGAAGCCTGCATCTGGCTTGGCAGCAGGGACAAAGGCTACTTCTCTCATTCTAGTTCGTGAATACTTAGTGAGTGGCTGTTGTCCTCAAGCCTACCATCACACAGTTTTGACATACCTGGTCCTTCTGCTATTTTTCAGGCAGGAAAATGTAGACTGAGAGTAAGTGAAAGACACGTGAAGTGCCATAGAATCTGCTGCCTTAAAAATGTTTACTGAAATTCTGCTCACATCATTAGCCAAAAGTGTGACATTTGTTCATATTTCTGTAAGGAGGATGAGATGATTAGATGTTTTTCTGTATGCATTAGATCCCCAAATAAAAATAATTTTCTGTTAACAAAGAGGAAAAAGAGAGTGGGTATAAGGTAAACCATCATTACTTTATACCAAATTATCATATGGGACCAGAACATGTAGAAATTGAAAGTCAAGGTAAAGAATTTTTAGTTTATTCTGTATGTGAACTGTTCTTGCTTGTGTATGGCCTTATTTGTATTCATCACTCAGCATCATTTTTTGTCAGCTGCATCTCATATATTCATTTCTACTGCTATCTAACAATTTTTTTGTTTAAGTAAGCAATTTATTTATTAATTCACCTATTCATAAACACTTGGAGAGTTCCTAGTTTTTTTTTTTTGCTTTTAAGAAATATTTTTCTAAGAATATTCTTGTACATATCTCTTAATTTACATGAGGAAGGGATATTATACTGCATATACCTTGAAGTGTAATGCAATGACATATAATTTTATATGATAATTATATATAATTTCTAAAATAGAACTTCCATTTCATACTTTGAGTAATGGTAGAGCCCCATTTTTCAAAATCCTAACATTAGGTATTGTCAGTATAGTACATATTTGTCAAATTTATGCATATAGTATGGCTTTTTTTGGGGGGGTTAATTTACTCTCCTTTGTTAGTAATAAGGTTGACCATCTTTTTTTGTTTGTTTGTTTGCCATTTTAAAAAGTGGGTACATTAGGTATTGTCAGTATAGTACATATTTGTCAAATTTATGCATATAGTATGGCTTTTTTGGGGGGGGGTTAATTTACTCTCCTTTGTTACTAATAAGGTTGACCATCTTTTTTTGTTTGTTTGTTTGTTTGCCATTTTAAAAAGTGGGTTTTTTTCCTACAAAATTTCTTTGTCTTCTTCTATTTTTCCATCCGATTATGCCTTTTACCTGTAGACTTGCAGTTCTTTATAAAATCTGGATGTCAATATTGCCAATTATTTGCATTTTTGCTTCAGTGTGGTGTATCCTTATCAACAGAAGTTCTTAATGAAATCAAATATATCATTCCTTCTATTATGCTCACTACATTTTAAAAATTACTTAATAAATCCTTTTTTATCCTGAGATTATAAAACTACTCTCCTATACTTCTTGTAAAGTGTGAAGATTTTGCCTTCCAGATTTAAGGCTCTCATTTACTCATTTTGATTCGTGGGGAATGCATTGTTGAGTAAGAGTCAAATTTCATATTATTTCTATACAGATAACCAATTAATCCAGAAATATTTATTGAATAGACTCTTTTACTTACAATCATCTTCAATTTCAGCTCTTTCACATCAAATGCCTTAAATATAGTGTATATTTCTGCACAATCTGTCCTATTCCATTTGTCCATTTGCTAATTCTTGTGCAAATACCACGATGTATTAATTACTATAGCTCTTACTAAGTTTTACTATTTCCTAAGACAAGTTTCCTCACATTACTCTTCTTCAGGAGCATCTTCACTCTTCCTGACCTTTCCCCTTTCTAAAACTTTAAGTTAGTTTGCCAAATCAAAAAAGTTTGAGGGTCATCACTAAAATAATATAACTAGGGCATAAAATTTGCAAATCAAAAGAGGAAAAACTAGTAAAAAGCAAAGGAAAGTTCATTGACAATCCATGTGCTTTGCACCTTTAACAACAATTAGATATATTCTGTCTTTTATGTGTTAGCTGTTTTGCAAGGAATGATACTTTTTTAATATCCATTTCCTTGATAATGACTAATGAAGCTCAGCACCTCTTAATGTGTTTAATAGCCATTGGCTTTTCTGTTAGAATCATTCTTCTTTTGGAATTATCTGTTGAAATAGTTTGTTCGTTTTTTATTGAGCTGACTTTCTCTTATAGTACATAGGAGTTTTTAATATGCTGGATAAAACTCTTGTGTCATCTGCTCTGTGCCTTGCCTTTTCATACTTCTCATGGTATCTTTGGATTCTTCATTTTGTTGTCGAGCTCTTTTACCTGCCTGTAATCCTGCCAACTGGGCCAATTGTCGAGCTAGGGCTGGGTCTGGAGCTCACAGACCCATCAAGCCCTTTGTCCAGACTGGGTCCCCAGACCCTTCACACGCCAGGCTGGGTCGCCAGACCCTTCAAAAGCAGGTCTAAGAGCTAGGTAACCAGCAAACAGGTCCTTGGAAGCCATAGGTTGGAAAGCATGGCTGGGCAGAGTGGCGTCCGCCTGAGGCAGTCACCAGCCAAGGTGACGGCGCCTTGCAGGTGCACTAACTCCACCCCCCACCCCCCCCAATTTGTTTACAGAACCACCCCCAACTGGCCTTGAGGTGCAGGGAGCCCTATTAAATTATTCTATTCTCCCAACATTCGCGTGAATTCAGTTTATCAGTTTTCTCTTTACTATTACTGCTTTTGATGCCCTGTTTAAGAAATTGTTGTAGGCAAGGTCATAAAGACATTCTAATATGCATATATATGTACACACACATATATATTTGTTCTAAATATTATTAAGTTTCCCTCTCACATTTAGATCTACAATCCACCTGGCTTTTTTTTTATGATGGGTGTCATAATTTCTTTTCATTTGGGCATACAATTGGTTAAATGTCTTTTAGTGAAAATACCACCATTTTCCCACTTTTATGCAGCATAGGCTTTGTCATAAATTAAATGACTGGGTTTGTGTCTAGCTTTATTCCATTCTACAGATCTATTGNAAATAGAACTTCCATTTCATACTTTGAGTAATGGTAGAGCCCCATTTTTCAAAATCCTAACATTAGGTATTGTCAGTATAGTACATATTTGTCAAATTTATGCATATAGTATGGCTTTTTTTGGGGGGGTTAATTTACTCTCCTTTGTTAGTAATAAGGTTGACCATCTTTTTTTGTTTGTTTGTTTGCCATTTTAAAAAGTGGGTTTTTTTCCTACAAAATTTCTTTGTCTTCTTCTATTTTTCCATCCGATTATGCCTTTTACCTGTAGACTTGCAGTTCTTTATAAAATCTGGATGTCAATATTGCCAATTATTTGCATTTTTGCTTCAGTGTGGTGTATCCTTATCAACAGAAGTTCTTAATGAAATCAAATATATCATTCCTTCTATTATGCTCACTACATTTTAAAAATTACTTAATAAATCCTTTTTTATCCTGAGATTATAAAACTACTCTCCTATACTTCTTGTAAAGTGTGAAGATTTTGCCTTCCAGATTTAAGGCTCTCATTTACTCATTTTGATTCGTGGGGAATGCATTGTTGAGTAAGAGTCAAATTTCATATTATTTCTATACAGATAACCAATTAATCCAGAAATATTTATTGAATAGACTCTTTTACTTACAATCATCTTCAATTTCAGCTCTTTCACATCAAATGCCTTAAATATAGTGTATATTTCTGCACAATCTGTCCTATTCCATTTGTCCATTTGCTAATTCTTGTGCAAATACCACGATGTATTAATTACTATAGCTCTTACTAAGTTTTACTATTTCCTAAGACAAGTTTCCTCACATTACTCTTCTTCAGGAGCATCTTCACTCTTCCTGACCTTTCCCCTTTCTAAAACTTTAAGTTAGTTTGCCAAATCAAAAAAGTTTGAGGGTCATCACTAAAATAATATAACTAGGGCATAAAATTTGCAAATCAAAAGAGGAAAAACTAGTAAAAAGCAAAGGAAAGTTCATTGACAATCCATGTGCTTTGCACCTTTAACAACAATTAGATATATTCTGTCTTTTATGTGTTAGCTGTTTTGCAAGGAATGATACTTTTTTAATATCCATTTCCTTGATAATGACTAATGAAGCTCAGCACCTCTTAATGTGTTTAATAGCCATTGGCTTTTCTGTTAGAATCATTCTTCTTTTGGAATTATCTGTTGAAATAGTTTGTTCGTTTTTTATTGAGCTGACTTTCTCTTATAGTACATAGGAGTTTTTAATATGCTGGATAAAACTCTTGTGTCATCTGCTCTGTGCCTTGCCTTTTCATACTTCTCATGGTATCTTTGGATTCTTCATTTCGTTGTCGAGCTCTTTTACCTGCCTGTAATCCTGCCAACTGGGCCAATTGTCGAGCTAGGGCTGGGTCTGGAGCTCACAGACCCATCAAGCCCTTTGTCCAGACTGGGTCCCCAGACCCTTCACACGCCAGGCTGGGTCGCCAGACCCTTCAAAAGCAGGTCTAAGAGCTAGGTAACCAGCAAACAGGTCCTTGGAAGCCATAGGTTGGAAAGCATGGCTGGGCAGAGTGGCGTCCGCCTGAGGCAGTCACCAGCCAAGGTGACGGCGCCTTGCAGGTGCACTAACTCCACCCCCCACCCCCCCCAATTTGTTTACAGAACCACCCCCAACTGGCCTTGAGGTGCAGGGAGCCCTATTAAATTATTCTATTCTCCCAACATTCGCGTGAATTCAGTTTATCAGTTTTCTCTTTACTATTACTGCTTTTGATGCCCTGTTTAAGAAATTGTTGTAGGCAAGGTCATAAAGACATTCTAATATGCATATATATGTACACACACATATATATTTGTTCTAAATATTATTAAGTTTCCCTCTCACATTTAGATCTACAATCCACCTGGCTTTTTTTTTTATGATGGGTGTCATAATTTCTTTTCATTTGGGCATACAATTGGTTAAATGTCTTTTAGTGAAAATACCACCATTTTCCCACTTTTATGCAGCATAGGCTTTGTCATAAATTAAATGACTGGGTTTGTGTCTAGCTTTATTCCATTCTACAGATCTATTGGACTAATTTTGGGCCAATGCCTCAACTTCTTATTTACTATTGCTTTAACAAACCTTTCGATCTGGTTATGTGTATTCTACTGTTTTCTTTCTTCTTCAAGATGAATTTGGCAATTCTCTGTCCTTTGCATGTCCTATATGTTTTGGAAAGTGGATATCAATTATCTCCCCCTAAAACTTCTGGAAATCTTGATTGGGATGTCAAATAAGTCCATAGATCAATTTGAAAAGAATTAATAGTTTGTAATCCATGACCATTTCTAGCCTTTCATTAAGTAGGTCCTTAATTTCTCTCAATTATCTATTTTAGTTTCTATGTAGCAATCTTACATACCGTTTGTTGCTTTTATGCCTAGTTATCAGATTTATTATGCTATTAAAACTGGCTCCCATGTTAAAGTGTATTTTCTATAGCTACCATTATAAAAATATAGAATTTATTTCTGTTTAATGGTCATGCTTCCAGTAAACTTGCTAATAGTTTATTAACTCTAATAAGTTATCTGTAGATTTAAATTTTTTTTTCTACATTTATAATAATTTATTTTACAAATAATTATTGTTTAAAAAAATTTCCAGTCATTTGACTTTTTATTTCTTTCTCTTGCTTTATTGCTCTGGCTAGAACCTCCAGTCTTGTTTGCATAGAATTATTTATTTCAGTTATCCTTGTCTTGTTCCAAATCTCAGAAGAAAACTGTTCAGTAAGTCATAATTAAATATGTTATTTGTGGTATGTTTATCATAGGTATTTCCTCCTGTCTATAAAGTTAAATATTTTAATCAAATGAACTTTTTTTCTTCATGTATTGAAATAATCATATATTTGGTCCTTTTTCTATCTAGTGTTGATGAGTTAATTTTTTGGTGTTAAACCACTATAGTATGGCTGGAATAAACCCAAACTTCTCATGACACGTTATCCCTAATTCAATGTTTGTTTGTTATTGTAATATATAAAAACTTATATTTTCAAATCGTTGTTTCTTGGTATATAGAAATAAAATTGATCTATAAGTGTTTATTTCATATCGAATTTTAAATATTTATATTTTCTAGACCATATGGATAACTTGAAGCAATATATACTAAAGCTTCATTAGTCCCAATTTGCTTCTAATCTTGGTGTGCAGCCCTTTGGAGTTACTACCTAAGACATAGGGTGTTTACCAAAGTCCCCGTTCTTGGAGGCACTATGGTTTCCAAAATATGACCCTTTTCCCTTGAGAGGCTGAGTATGTGCTGCGCACCTTCTTACTTCCTCTTTCTTAACAGCTAATCCCCAGAAGCCCAATGCAACCCCAAATTTTGGCTCACCTTTCTTTTCTTTATTTTTCTGCTACAAACCTATTTTTATTTATTTTTTCAATTCTCATTTTTGCTTATATGTATTTCTTCCCCCCCCTTTATTTTTATAGCAATTTTAGTTTTACAGAGAAATTGAGCAGTTCCCATGCACTCCCCCCACCCACATAGACAGTTTCTCTTATTATTGACATTTTACATTAGTGTGATACATTTGTTACAGTTATGAATCAATATTGATAAATTATTGTTAATTTTATATTAGGTTTCCCTCTTCATATTGTACAGCTCTATGGCTTTTGCTTAATGTGTAATGTCATGTATTAACCATTACAGTATCATCCAGAATAGTTGTGCTGCCTTAGAAACCATCAATGCTCCACCTGTTCATCCCTCCCTCTCTCTTCCTCATCCTCTGAAATCCTGGCAACTACTGATTGTTTTTTCATTACCACAAACATTTATTATTTCTTTGTGTTGGAAAAATTCAAAATCCTCTCTTCTAGCTAATTGAAATTATACAATAAATTGCTGTTAATTATAGTCACCCTACAATGCTGTAGAACACTATACATTATTCCTGCTACCTAGCTATGCTTCTGTATCTGTTAACCACCCTCTCACTATCCCCTCATCTCTGCCCTTTCCAGCCTCTGGTAGCCACCATTCTACTTTCTAGCTCTACATGATCAAAACTTCCACATATGAGTGAGAACATGTGGTATTTCTCTTTCTGTTCCTGGATTATTACGTTTAATGTAATGTCTTCCGATATCATCCATGTTGTCATAAATGACAGGAATTGATTCTTTGTTATGGCTGAATAGTATTCCATTGTGCATTTTCTTTATTAATTAATCTGTTGATGGACACATGGGCTGATTCCATATCATGGCTACTGTGAACAGTTCTTCAATACCTATGAGAGTGCAAGCCCAGCCTGATATCCTGAAGCATTACCCCTATGTTTTCTTCTAGTAGTTTCATGATTTCAAGTCTCAGATTTAGATCTTTAATCCATTTTGAGTTGATTTTTGTAGATAGATAGATAGATAAGAGTCTAGTTTCATTCTTCTGTATATGGTTACCCAGTTTTCTCAATACTCTTTTATTGAAGAGGCTGTCCTGTCCTTAATGACTACTCTTGGCACTTTTATCAAAAATCAGTTGGCTATAAATACATGGCTTTAATTTTGGGTTATATATTCTGTTCCATTGGTCTGTGAATCTGTTTTTATACCAGTTCCATGCTGTTTTGGTTACTATAACTTTGTAGTATATTTTGAAGTCAGGCATGATGCCTCCAGCTTTGTTCTTTTTTCTCAGGATTTCTTTAGCTATTTGGAGATTTTTTGATTACATATGCATTTTAGGGTTGCTTTTTTTTCTATTTCTGTGAAGAATGTCTTGGTATTTTGATAGAGATTGCATTGAATTTGTAGATTGCTTTTGGTAGTATGGTCATTTTCACAATATTAATGCTTCCAACACATGAACATGGAATGTATTTCCTTTTCCTTTTGTCCTCTTCAGTTTTTTTCATCAGTGTTTCATAGTTTTCTTTGTAGAAATTTTTCATGTTCTTGGTTAAATTAATTCCTAAGTATTTTATTTCTTCTGGTAGCTATTGTAAATGGGATTACTTTCTTGATTTTTTTTTCATCTTGTTCATTATTAGTGTATAGATATGCTACTGATTTTTGTATGTTGATTTTGTATCCTGCAACTTTACTGGATTTGTTGATCAGTTCTAAGAGTTTTTTGGTGAAGCTTTTAGATTTTTCTATATGTAAGATCATGTTGCCTGCAGACAGGGACAATTTGAATCTCTCTTTTTAATTTGGATACTCTTTATTTCTTCCTTATACCTAATTACTCTAACTAGGACTTCCAGTACTATGTTCCAGTAAGAGTGAAGTTAGTGGGCACTCTTATCTTGTTTCAATTCTTAGAGAAAGTGGCTCACCTTCTCATGCATCTTTTATGTCACAGATGTCTTAGGAATCCTTCACTACTGTATTCCCATTCTGATGTCCTTAAGCATTTGTTTTTATATTTTTGCTAGTTTCTTTCTATTTAGCAATAGTGATGGTCAGAATTATTTTTCATTTTTTTTATCATTATTCTACATGAATATTGGATCCTGTGGCCTTTTACTTTCAATTATTGTATTTTTAAATTTTAGTTTTCTACTCATTTAATTTTCTATTCTAAGAGGCCAATATGTATGATCATCTTTCTGGAACATTTTTTTTTTTTTATGTTTACATACAGTTACTATATATTCTGTATCTAAGTATTTTAACATCTTAACTATCTGGAGGTGGTACTAGATCTGTTGCTTCATCTTTATGTTTATTCATATTAATTGAAACTGTTACTTTGTGTATTTGGTAGATTTTCATTTTGTGATGTAATCTCGGGAAATCCATAGGTCCTAAATTGTGCATGCTTTATTCAAGAGAGGTTATTTACTTCTATTGAAAGATAGGGGATACTCCTAACCTGGAAACATTTATCCCTCATGAAGAACTCCTAGCTCAACATAGGAATATCAGGTTTCTCTCTTCCATGAACTTATTTGCAGGGATCTGGTTTCCTGATTTTAGTGAGTCATTGGTACCTTCACTCAGTGCAATCCCATTTTTTTTCTGATGATCTCTACACTTTGTATAGATTTATTTCCCATTTCTCTCCTGTCATTCCTAATAGTGATCCTAATACTTCACAAAAAGAGTTCTGTATGGTAATATAGAATATGGTTTTATTCAGCATGACAACCTAGCTGCATATATAGCCAGGAGCAGATATTGAAATTCTTATTTTTCAAATAATCTATCTGTTACACAGTCCATAAGTACTAAAAACTGAATAAGGAAGAGTAATTAGTAAGTGGTCTTTTCCCTATCAATATGGAATAATATTGTATAAATTATTTTTGACCCATTATTTAGTTAAAGAAAAAATATAATGCTCAGAAATGTATTTCATATGGTTTTAATGAAGTGTGACATACTATTCCATCTTTTAAAATCTGACCCCAAAATAAACACAAAATTAAAGAAATGAAATTCAAAATGAATACTGCTTTCGTCATGCTGAGAGTTATAGTATACTCAGTTACTTTTAGTTTATTTGAATTATAAGTAGAAATCTTAATGGCACACACTTTTGGCTTAAAATTTTCTGAAAGAAAAACAACCAATGTAAAACTAAAACCAGAGGTATTATACAACCTTACTTCAAACTACACTACAAAGCTATAGTAACCAAAACAGCATGGTACTGGCATAAAAACAGACACATGGATCAATGGAGCAGAACAGAGAACCTCTTCAGTAAATGGTGCTGGGAAAACTGGATATCCATATCTAGAAGAATGAAACTAGACCCATACTTCTTGCCATATACCAAAATCAACTCAAAATGGATTAAAGACTTAAGTATAAGACCTGAAATTATAAAACTCATAGAAGAAGACGTAGGGGAAACACTTCAGGATGTAGGACTGTGCAAAGACTTTATGAGTAAGACTCCAAAAGCATAGGCAACAAAAGAAAAATAAACAAATGTGATTATATAAACTAAAAAGCTTCTGCATGGCAAAGGAAATAATCAACAAAGTGAAAAGACAACCTATAGAATGGGACAAAATATTAGTAAACTATACATCTGACAAGGGATTAATATCCAGAATATATAAGGAATTCAAAACAATTTAATAGTAAAAAAATAAGTAGCCAGATTAAAAAATGGGCTGTGGAGCTGTATAGACATTTCTCAAAGGAAGACATACAAATGGCCAACATGTACATGAAAAATTGCTCAACATCACTGATTAGCAGGGAAATGCAAATCAAAACCACGTTGAGATATCATCTCACCCCAGTTAGACTGGCTATTTTATAAAAAAGACCGAATAACAAATGCTGGCAAGGATGAGGAGAAAGGGGAACCCTTACATGCTGTTGGTGGGACTGTGAATTAGTACAGTCATTATGGAAAACAGGATGGAGGTTTCTCAAACAATTACTGGTAGAACTATCATATGATCCAGCAATCCCACTACTGGGTATATACCTAAATGAATGAAAATCATGTCAAAGGGATACTGGCACTCCCCTGTTCATTGCAGCTCTATTTACAATAGCCAAGAAACAGAACCAACCTATATGTCCATCAGCGGACAACTGGATAAGGAAAATGTGGTATACACACACAATGGAATACTATTCAGACATGAAGAAAAAATGAAATTCTGCCATTTGCAGCAACATGGATGAGCTTGGAGAAAATTATATTAAGTGAAATAAGCCAGGCACAGAAAGAGAACTAACACATGTCCTGCTCCTAAGTGGGAGCTAAACATTAAGGAAAGACAGAAAGAAAGAAAACAAGGAAGGAAGGATGAAGAAAGAAAGAACCATAATAGTACATTCAACTTTCAGAAGGAGAGAAGAGAACTATAGTTACTAGGGGTGGAAAGAGGGAGGGCAAGGGGGGCTAGAGAGTAATTGAGTAATGAGCACAAAGAATAGTTGTTTTGTAAGGATGAATATGCTAATAATCCTGATTTGATTATCACATATTGTACACAAATACTGATAGTCAACTCTGTACCCCAGTAATAAGTATAATCAATATGTTTCAATAAAAAAAGAGAAAGAAAAAA
>NW_007736969.1:33171-35138 GCF_000696425.1 Galeopterus variegatus
AAAACTCACACATCTGTGTCATCGGATTTTATCTGTTTTTACATAGGAATTTATTTTAGATGCCAGTTATTTTGCTCTATTATAGATTAAAACCATTTTTCAAACAATAAAATTTCACATAAGAAGCAATTATTACTTATTATCATATAAGATTATTTCCAGCCTCTAATATTCCTTTATCAAGATGTCCATGTGTATGGTTATTTTGATTATTAATTGAGCTCTTTCTTTTTATATATACTTTAGATCTCTTTAAAGCCTTATGTATCAATTCAGCAAGCTTTTATATTAATTTTATCTCAAGTATATGATATTGGTTTTTGATGAAACACAATGCTATTAAAAAGCTATTTTTATTATACTTTCTTTTAGTATTCTTATGTTACTCAAAATCTTTTTCTAAAGTTGGGTATTCAGCTCTTTAGTGGGAGGCACGTAGCTCATTTCACTTCCGCTAATTCTAGCTTGACATTAATTAGAGATTTCCACACAGATATTCTGCATTCAGCTTCAAAATCAGTTTCTAGTTCTTTGTGAATAATCTGTTGCTTTGTATAAGCTTTTGTTACATTATACAGAGAAGTTTATTGGTCTTTTACAATGTGAGAGTGAACTGCAACTTTTTTCCTAAAATGATTTGTCTTTTTCTTCACTGTGATATAATTAAGCAGAACTAACTTTTATGTTTACATAATGATTATTATACTTACACGAAAATGCTGAAATGTTACAGGCATATACTTACATTTTAAAATGCACTTTTCTTGTAATAATTGATAACATCAATTTTCTTTTTTCTATTTCATCTAGTAATTTTTGAGAAAGTAGAAAATATATAGGATGTGACATTCGGCCACCTTTATTCTTAGGTTCAAGATTTTTGCCCTAATCTATTAGGCATCACTATTGTAATGTGTTAAACTATAGATTCCCTTCAACAATTTCAACTTATGATATTATATTTTATGGATTAATTAGATGATTGGATATATTCTGTTTTTAATTTTTTCCTAAATTATAACTTAACCACTAGTATATTATAAGCAAAGATAATTCTGTTAGAAACTCTGATTTATGTTTTTAAATAAAACGATAAACCGATTCATCTTTTCTAGGTCTTCCGGACGGGAGACTGAGTCAATCTCTTCAGGAGTTGAGCTTGTTCGGGGAATGTTGTTGCTATGGTTACCCTGACAGTACCACATGCTTCAGATTCTTCTAGTGTTAACTTGTGTTTAGTATGATGGCTGGTGTGCCAGAAGAGTCTTCTCAATGTGTGCTCTACCTTCAGTTTTGGGTATTCCCACTGCACCTGCACTTCAGAGAATATTTCTTTCTATTCTCTTGACTCTCAGTTAGCTGTAGACTGTTGGTGGCTGGGAAAACATTCCTTGTTCTGTTTCAGCCTCAGACTTAAGCAGGTACTGTGTCTGTATTGTCAGGGTTGGGTTCTGCCTTCATAGAGCAGAGCCTATAGCTCCCAGAGAGAGAGAGAGTGGCACTGTTGCCAGCATTTTGATTTCAGCCCAGTGAAACTGATGTCAGATTTCTGGCCTCAAGAACTGTGAGAAAATACACTTTTGTTGTTTTAATTAATCAAGCTGTGTTCATTTGTTACAGCAGACATAGGCAACTAACACACATATAAGCTAATAACCATGTCCTGCATTTTTTCGGAGGCTCCAATCTTTCCTTACATTTTAGATTGGCTGGTTTCCCTGTGACCTTGGCTCTCTGATTGGGTCAATAAACTTATGATTTTTAGGATTAGATATTAGATTAGATATTGTATTTTTGTTGTTGTTGTAAAGGTGGGAGCAACACTCCAGATTTTTACTTTCTAATTTAGAGTTTATCAAAAGCAGTGCTATTGTCATTTTGGGTTGGATAATTCTGTTTTTTGTTTGTTTGTTTTTTGGGGGGGCTGTCCTGTGTTTTGTAGGATATTTAGCATCCCTTTCCACTGT
>NW_007736969.1:35880-36910 GCF_000696425.1 Galeopterus variegatus
GATCATCAGTAAGTTTGAGCCCCTAAATAAGAGAAAGCAGACTCAAAATGCTATATAATAAGTGATTCCATTTATATAACATTCTAGAAAATGAAAACAACAGTGACAAAACAATATGTGGTTGCCTGGGGCTGGGAGTGGTGAAAGGGTTCAACGACTAAAGGGCACAAGAAAATTTTGGGGGGGAATGAAATGGATGTATATTTTGATTGCAATTGCTTTATGTTACCTTCCCTCTAAAAACCATATTTATCATAGATATGCAAAGAGTCAGTAATTAACCAAGATCAAGTAAACACAACAGTGAATCCAAAATCTATTGCCTTTCTCCTCATACAATAATGACATCTGCCGATATTGTTGGGTAATTACCAGAGTCTGTGGCATGTTTTACATATGTTATTTATTTATTACCATTTCACCTAATTTTACAAATGTGCAAGTACAGAATTTGTGAACTTAAAAAAGTTAATCTTTTCAAGAGAGGATTCAACTAAGATTTCACATTCTAGATTTCTACACAATCTATTTATCTAGCTAGTAGTCATTTTCCTATTTATCTACTCATTCATCTAGCCATTTGACTTTCCATGCTTTACCTTGACTCATAATCATCTTTGAGAATAGGGGCTAGGGGCTGTACCTTTGCATTATAATATCTAGCAAAATTTTCAGCACATTATCAAAGAACAGTAAATGTTTGATGTTGAGAATGAAACGAATCAATGTTTATGGAAATATGTTTACAAAAACTGTTCATCACTTTTTGGAAACCAAGCGGGAGACCATCTGTTCTAGTATGGGGCTTATTTAGCATAGTTTCTTTACATTTTCAATTGAAAACTTGCTAAATTACAGGCCACTTCCTTGTGAGAGTGAAAGCTATTGTTATCAAAAACACTGTTTATTCATGGTCTTAGAAACTCATGTTTAAGCAATATATATAACAAGGCATATCTGGCAGCTGCAAAGAAACAAATCCAAATATCTCCCAACAATAATGCTTAGTAATATGCACAGAAGAGGTACA
>NW_007736969.1:37642-41030 GCF_000696425.1 Galeopterus variegatus
ACATTTTACCACGTGGTTATCTGTGCTGAGTGATTAAACTGAACCAGCTGTGATAAAAAGGACTTATCGTTTATAACTCAAGCTCAACCGTCTCTCTGAAAAAAGTATGTCTTCAATCAAAAAGTGCTGATAAGGCCAATGTAAAAGAAATCCCTTCCATAGACTCTACAAAGTGCTGGAGTTGGTAACTAATAATCAGCAACATCCTAATGAAATATAAAAAATAAAATTGGCTTGTAAACATTTCTTGAGAGGCATCAGTTCTACCAAGTTTATTAAAATAAAGTGGCTGTTTGGGTTTACTATGAGTGAAAGTAACAATAAATTTTTGTTGTTGTTGTTTTAGTTGGCTGGTTTTATAAATGCTAATTTGGTTTTTCAGAAAAGACTATTTTAATATTGCACAATTTATAATCAATTAAAAAAGAGCAGATACAAATTTTATAGTCATTATAAAAGCTCATTCATAGCACAGACTCTAGAATCCCAGCTTCACTAAACCAGGCTGTAAGTCCTTGGGCAAGTTACTTAACTTGGCAACCCATGTCACTACCTATAAAACAGGCACAATAATAGAACCAGCCCCAGTTAGGAGGATTAAATGGCTTCATATTTTTGAAGTGCTAGAAAGGATAGAAAGGCTAGCACAGAGAAAATTATACGTATTTTTAAAACTATTCATATATATAATTTCTCCTCTTAACCTAAATACACTGTAAAAATGATAAAAGCATAAAGATTAAAGTGTAATTCTCTTTACTATTATCTAATGTGAAGTAAATTAATTCTTTCTAAATTTTTAAATTATAAGCATGATTTATAGCAAGAAAAGAAAAAGAAAATACAATGCAATTCCAGGTAAAGTAATATAAACCATCCATGATTACCTGAGAGAGAAATAACTACATACCATTTTTGTTATTTTTTTATTTTTTTCTATACATATGTTATTATGTATTTGAGATCAGATATGATATACATTTTTGTGTCCTGTTTTTTCTTAATTTCAAATCAAAGGCATCTGATGTCTTTATGTATGTTCCATCTCTTGATAAACAGCATTTTAATGAAAACTTTTATTTCATAATAAGACTGCATCATAACTTATTTGACTATTCTTATTTTGGGGGAAGTAAGTTTTTGAAAAAAACTTGTAATGTATAGGCAATAAAAGCTTTGTGTATTGTCTATTTCTTAGTTCAGACATCATATTATTCTGTTAGAATAAATTATGAGTGAAATAGAATCAGGTGGTCTTTCCTTAATATCTTATCTGTAAATGTACTTCTATTGGTAGGTCCACTTCTACTGTTCATATGGACTAAAATATAGTGAAAATCTGGATAATCATTTAATTTGAAGGAAACTTCTAAACTGGAAAAGTGGTTCCTGAATTGTGCTTGGTTCTTGGATAAGCTGAAGTTTAAAATTAAACTAATTACCTCCATTGATATCTCTTTGTGGTAATTTGGGAACAGAAAGTACTATGTATCCCAACAAAAAAGAAGACTTTGTCATAACCGTGATTAAGGAACATTTTATAACTGACTGTTCAACCTGGGTTATGGAATTTGAAAGTGGGCTCTAAAAGAAATTGGCAGTTACATTTACAATTTCTTTCTTTTATATAGTGGAAGCAAAATATCTGATTGCATTATCAAGAATAAATTTTCCATTTTAAAGCCATAAAAGTTTCAGGAAAACTATCAAGTTAACAGTGCCAGCATTAAGAACATTTTTACAGCCTGAAAAATTGTAAGAGTGTGCTGAATTTATTCCAAGTAATTACGGGGCTTCAGTGTCAAGAGTGCATCATCCACCTGGACAGTGTAACTGGTGACAATAATACTTACACAACAACAGAAGTGCTGGATGTCCCAAACAGGCCATCAGCCCAAACCATCCAAGTCACTTAATTGCTGGCTTGGCATCTCTGCTGAGATCTCAGACTGTTTGTGTAGCTTGCAAATGTACCGAGCTGAAGTTGAGGATTGATGATTATCTTAATAAGATCTGGAAGATAGTCTCCAATTCTTAAAATCCATTGATCTGCCATCTCTAATATAATTTCATCAAGTTCATGCTTGTGGGATACTCCTCAGGCTCTTTCTTTGTGATGCTTGGCATTGAATCCATGGTATAAAATAAACTCAAGCTGTGAATGTCATTAAAGCATGATAGAGGGCTGCCAGGTAGGCAAGATGAAATGGTGTTTTTCAAGGAGAAAAGTGATTATGATACATACATCTGTCATACCAGTATAAACTTATGGTCTAAAAAAGAATTTTAATAAGGTCTTTGATACAATGGGAATTTTATGAGCATAGGAGATCCCCTATGCTCTTTGCCTGGCACGAGGAACTTAGGGGTTTTTCAGGAGGACTGAATGTCTGAGATAAATCTCAAAGGATGACCCAGGCAAATGAAGGCGTTTCATGCAGAAAAAAAAGCCTAGGCATAGGCAAAGGTGCACAAAACTTCAGGTAAAATTATGATGCTACAATCCACTCAGTAGCACTTGAACACAGATTGTGTGCTGAACGTGGCAACAGATGATCCTCACTGTTAAACAGGAGACACAAGTGATGGAGGGCATTGAAGGACAAGGCACAGAATGTGTACTCCAGCCTGCATGATAAATAAGCATTGAAAAGATTGAGTAGATAATTGAGATTTTCTTTCTGGCTTGTAAAAGAAATTTAAGAGAGCAAACCTGGAAAGAGATTTAGGAAAGTGTGCAATAATCCAGGTGAGAGATGATGAAGGTCATACTGCTAATATGGGGGAAGTGAGTAGAAGATGGACTTGAGAAATATTTAGGAGGTAAAATTGACAAGGAGTTGTGTTTGATTGATTGTGAATGCTTTATAGGGCAGACACAACACATCAAAATGTAAATGAAAAGATTTAAAGGAAGTAAAAGAAATCTAGCCAGACAATAAAATTTGAAGTGTTTTTAAATAAGTGGGTCTCAAACCTGGATGCACAAAAGAATCACCTGGGGAGAGCGAGAAAAAAAAAATTGAGGTTTCATTCCCTCCTAAGACCAATTATATAAGAATCCCTAGTGATGAGATTCAGGCATCTGTATTTTTAAAAAGCTTCCCTAGTGATTCTAATGTGCATGCAGTATTGAACATCAGTGTTGTCTAAATCATTCTCCAGATGTGCTTTTGACTTATAAAACAAAAGAAAAGTAAATGGGAAAAGAAAACAGTATTAAGAACTAACTTGTATACTGTACTTATTATAGGCAGGATATGAAGCCCTGTGCATCCTTTATACCATGAGAACCCTATGAGATAGACATTATTATCAAGTTGTATAGTTAGAGAAACCAAAGTATGAAGTGTTTAAGTGAATTCCTCAAGGTCATCCAGGTATCAGG
>NW_007736969.1:42196-44144 GCF_000696425.1 Galeopterus variegatus
GGCAGGAGCGCCACTGCGCTTCCCAAGCGGCGCACTATAGCAGTGCGCCACCGGGCCGGCCTTCACTGATGTTTTTATTGTCTAGGAACAATAACTTATGTATGAAATATCTTGTACTGAACATTCAGTATCAAATGTCCCCAAGAAGAGTACGTATTATCAAAACACAGTTTTTAAATTCCCCCAATTTGATGGAAATTCCTTTGGAGTATATTGTTGATTAAATCTTCATTACCAAATATTGATTTTTCTGCTTGAGGAATACTGATTGTTTTTTATGTTGAATTTCCTTTGTCTTTCATATGCATTTCTTTACCTATAACTGAATGATCAGTTTGTCACTTTCATCTGTATTTGCTGTGGTTTTTAATGGCCTTTTTTGCAATAATTCCGTTTTTCATATTGTTGAAGCTAATCTTTGTTATTTCTAATTGATTTGTTAAGTCCTTAATGGCATTGCCTTTGTTCTTAATATATTATCTTAAGTTTGGAATTTTCTGTTCATATTATTTTTTGTTTTATCATCTCATTTTAAGAACTGATGCTTTTATTTTGTTGATTTACAGAATTTTCTTGGCCTCTTTATTTTTTTTGTTGTTGTTGTGGTGGGCTTTACGTATGCTGTAGCATTTTAAACATTTTCATTTTATATCTTTTTATCTCGTTCATTCTTGAACGTTTCTGTCTATTCAGAAATTTTCACAATCTTTCGATTTTATTTCCATAGTATTTCAGACCGGTTTGATTTTCCCTTCAACATACTGTGAAGGCTAGGAATTTTGTGTTCTATAACACTGCTGTAACTAAAGGAAATGGTAAGCTGAGAGTGGTTTGCTTACTTAGTGAGGATGCTTGCAGGCTTTGTTAGAATACCTTTGTTAAATGCTGCCCTCATCTTTTACCGTGTTAATTTTTTATATGTAATGGTGAACGCCACTAACTTATATTTTATGTACTATACTTTTAGGGTTGAGATTGTTTTGTCAATATTTCACTTCCTTCTTAGAGAATCAGATTCATTATCTGCTTTCCTGATTTCCCTGCAACCAATTTCAATAGTCTATATGTATATGAACCTCCATGTAATTGATTTATCTTTAAATTTTGGCATGTTACTGAAACTTCACTGTTTTAATCATCTTCATGGTGTGGATTCTGAGGAGTTGATAAATGTAGGGGTGAAGGCTTTCTCTGACTCTGTGTTAACCCAAAATATTTATTATTATTATTATTTTTTTGTTTTCTGGTTTTAAAGCCAAATAAATTGTATTTTTTACTTAAAAAATAAGTAGATATTGGTATAGACTTTTTTTTTAACCTTTTTTCTTAGTCTTTTTTTTTTTTTTTGCTTTACTTTGTTCCATTTTGGGGAAGGAAATTTTTAAGATACTTTCATTTATTTATTTATTTGACACATAATAGTCATACATATATGTGGAATACAATGTGATATTTGGATTCATGTATACAATATGCAATAATCAAATCTAAGTAATTAGCATATCCATCACCTTAAACATTTGTCATTTCCTTGTGTTGGGAGCATTCTACATCCTTTGTTCTAGCTGTTCAATATTATGCAATAAATTGTTGTTAACTATAGCCAGTCATAGTGCTAAAGGATACTAAAACTTATTTCTTCTTTCTAGCTGTATTTTTGTATCAATTGATCAACCTCTTCTTTTCTGCCTTCTACCCTTCCAAGCCTCTATAACTACTATTCTGCTCTCTACTTCTATGAAATTAACTTTTTTTTAGCTTCTCCATGTTGTGAGAACATGTGGTATTTATCTTTCTGTGCCTGACTTATTTTGCTCAGTAATGTCCACCAGCCTCAGCCATGTTGCTACAAATTACAGGATTTTATTCTTTTTATGGCTGGGGAGTTATTCCATTGTGTATATATGACACCTTTCCTTCCTTCCTCCCTCCCTCCCTCCCTCCCTCC
>NW_007736969.1:44448-50883 GCF_000696425.1 Galeopterus variegatus
CCTTCCTTCCTTCCTTCCTTCCTTCCTTCCTTCCTTCCTTCCTTCCTTTTTCTTTTCTTTTAATTTATCAATATACAATGTAGTTGATTTTCATGTCCCTTTTCCAATTCCTCCCTTCTCCCTCCCTCTCCTCCCAACCCATCAACATCATATCTGTTCACTTGTCTTAACAAGTTCAAGGAATTATGATTGTTGTGTCTTCTTCCCTGCCACCTGTTCTGCCCATTTGTTTGTATTTTTATTTATTTATTTATTTTTAGCTCCCACAAATAAGTGAGAACATGTGGTATTTCTCTTTCTGTGTCTGATTTATTTCACTTGATATAATTTTTTCTAATTCCATCCATGTTGCTGCAAATGGTAGTATTTCATTCTTTTTCTTATCCAAACATCAGTTGATGGATACTTAGGATGACTTCAAATTTTGAGTATTGTGAGTAATGCTGCAATAAACATGAGGGTTCAGGTATGACTTCAACATTCTGATTTCCATTTCTTTGGGTATACACCTATGTAAGATAATTCCACTTCTGAATTTCCTTTTTATTTGAGACATGAACACATATTACTAGTTTTTGGAGAAAGAACTAATAGAGACTCAGAGGCTGAAGCAGGTGAAGGCTGCAGGAAGATACATATGCATTGTATGAGCAGGAGACAATTGGAATAGTAAATGTAAATGATGGGGTTGACTTCAAACTGGATGTAGATTTAACTAAATTTCCAGAATGTGGTAAGAGGTATGAGGGATTTTATGCTTGATTACTTCATTTAAAAGAAAAAATAAGATAAGAAACTTGTTGAGGAGAAAAAAATAGGTTGTAGTGGGTGGTTTAATGAATTGAAGAAAAAGGAACCTAAGAAAAAAAGTGTAAACTACTCTTTCCAGAAACTCTTGTGCATGTAGCTTTACCTTTCCTTTCCACTTCTATATATGCAGGGTATACAAACTTTTGTCCTTTTGTTTGTTTTGTTTTTATTTTGTCTACCTTTCTCTCTTGCTCTATTCATTATTAGCATGCTCAATGCTATCTGAGGGTTCAGAGAGTCAATGGCTTTTCTGAAAGTTGAGGTGATCTTAAGTGACATTGAAATATTACACCATAAACTCAATTATTCAACTGAATGCAGGGAAGCATTAGTGCAGTTAAGAAAGAAATGATGTGTTTGCTTTTGGTATGTGTTTACGATGTTGCTCAATGAAACAGTCATTCTCCAAAGTATGATTTGCCTTGATGAGTACTAAAATTAATTCTTCTTACCTGGTCATAAGTTCAATAATGGTAAGCAGAGACTGAACGTAAATTTTATTGTGCTTTGAATTATTCAGAAAGTAAAGTATAAAATAGTTTCACCTAAAATACATATCCAGAAAATGTTGAAAACCAGGTAAATTTAGTTTTACATATTAGAAAAGATAGTATTCAAAACTTAAAAATAATTATTAATGTAAAGTACATAGCCAAAGATGCATCTGATTTGGAAAGTTTTAAATATTTACTGTATTTTTCATTATAAGTAAAATTAATGTCATCATTTGTTTTCAGTGTTAGTATGTGTGGGAAAGTCAGAATTATTTATCTCAACTGTTCATGTCAGAATTAAGAAGATTGAACAATGACCAATTGAATTTATTTTACTTTACTGTTGTCTGAATTCTGGCTTTATTCACAGTCTTACAATAATTGAAATTATGATTAAGAGGAAGGAAGCATCATAGCTTGGTCCAGTGGGCTTACATTTTTTCCCCCTGCAGTGAATCTTTGCACCTAGATTTGTAAATGGCTGATTTTTACAAGGGTGGAATTTGCTTTCTACATTTTTATTCTAGCATCTGGATTACCTGTAAGGCATTTAGTATGATCTCAAAGCCATTCATCCATTAAAACCCCCTGTTGTGACAAACAAAGTGAACAGAGAACTATTTCTTAAGCTTGAGGCACACATGTAAACTAGGTCCTAAATATTTTTTGTGTGTGCACAACTTGAATGATTCATTTAAAAATATTTTGTCAGGTTAAATTAATTTCCTGTACAAGATAAGAGTGGAATCTGCTTTAAAAACACTGTATTCCACAAGCTGTATGTACACACACTGTAAAACAACAACTCATTTCTATGTATGTGAAAATGTACTTCTGAAATCTACTTGCCCATGCAATGAGAATATATAGATTGTTTTTGTTTGAAATGATTTTGATAATAATCAACCACATTGTATATTGACAAAATAAAAAAAAAAAAAGAAATGATTTTGCATGGTGTCAGGCCGTAGTACTTAGCTTCTTGTCCTGATGCTATATGAATCAGTGGCATGAAAAAACAAATAATTGAAACAAATTTGCTGAAGATTAGAGATGAAAGTTTGTCTGATAAATATGGAGGAATACACCTCTTTGAGTGTATTTGAGTATTCTTTTACCGTATTTTTCACATGCCTGCATATAATGTGTTGATGATGAAGGAATATTTGCAAGTGAAAATGTTGAGCTTTTTATGTAGGTTCTATGAAGGAAGTGGTAGAAAATTATTTCAGAGAAGAAAATAGAGAAGATCTTGAGAGCTGGAATTATGTGCTACGAAGTTTAATCATGTTTTTTAGCAAATGGAGATTCACTGAGGAGTTTAAAAGCAGAGGAGGCATTTATATGGTTAAATTTACACTTTTCATAGATCTGTCAGAAGATGCTGTTGATGACCGACATAACATGTAGTGAGCCTGGAGGCAAAGAAACTAAAGATATGTTTGTAAAATAATACAGGTGAAATAATGAGGATCATGGGCAAAAGGGGCTTTCATCAAAGGAAGGTTAAAGAAGTAGAATCAAATGTGCTTATTAACCATTATTTGAATAAGAGAGGTGCCTAGAATAAATAACTCCTGCGTTTTTGGTCTAGGTAGTAGAAGAATGCTATTACTATTAATTCAGGTGGAAGATGGGAAGGTGCCTATGGAATATCATATAGAGATATTTATTGGTTAATTATATGTATCTGAAGCATGAGAGCATTTTGAGGTGGGACCTAGCTTTGGGAAGCATTCACCTATGGGTGCTGGTAAACATTGTGTGCGGTAGAAGGAGCATATAGAGTAAGAAAAAAATGTAAAACTAAATATGGACTTCATTGATAGATGAATCACAAGTAAGAATCACACATCTAAATCTATAAAAATTATAGAATTATTTCTACCTCCCAGTTTATATAGTCCTTTTCCTTTGATTTTTGGCATACTGTGCAATTTTCGTGATGCCAGTCTTCTTTTTCTCTTCTTATAAGGGCCACATTGCTTGGCCTTTGTGTTCTTTATTTTTTGATTTTTTAAAATTAAAAAAAAAAAACTTTAAAAATATTTTATAATCCTGTAAATAGTACTTCCCTGGGAGCTTATTCATAATTTTGATAATAAGAGGTTTTTTTTTTTTTTTCCTGAATGTACTGATTATTATTTTTGTCTAAAGTTCTTTTATTTATAGGGACAGCCATAGTGCTATATTATCTTTTTCAGTGCTATTCACCAAAAAGTGATAGAGAATATTGAGTAGGCTAAATTATGTTGCCATAACAAATAATCCCCAATTCTCAGTGTCCTAAAGTAAAAATGTTAATTTCTTGCTAAGGCCAAATGCTGATTTCCTGCCTTACATCATCTTCACAGCAGAAACTTGTGATAGTTCTCACACATCAGTTCTGTTCACTTTTATTTTCCAAAGCAAGTCACATAGCTAAGCTTCATGTTAGTGAGTCAGGGATACAGAATCATTCCACAGGGAGAGAGCAAACAATTTTTAATAATAACTTCAACCACATTTCTTTTTCTTCCTGTTTTGTTCCTCTCTGCCAGCTTCCTCTCTTCTCAGGAACAGCAACATCCAATGACTGGTGGGAGGTTTGGGGTTGCTATTTCTCTCCTCTCTAACTACTCCTGGTTGACAGGTACAGTTTAGAGGCCCTGTCTCTTGGTTGATGTAATAAATATAAAATCACATCACAAGTTTAGTCATTGGTCTGGGTTTCAGCAGTGATTCACTTTAGCTAAGTCTGCCTCCAAGATAAGATATAATTCTCTAAGCTAGTATCTGCCTAACCTTTTAAAAGATCACTGTTACAATGCTGGTTAAATTCTTCCACCATCTGGTTTTCCTGTAGACAGTTTTACTGTGTATATACATACAAGAGTTCTTCAAAAAGTTCATGGTAAAATAGAATTAAAAGATAATATGAACCTTTCCATGAACTTTTTAAAGACCCTCATATGGTGTCTTAAAATCCTTGGCAGGTCTAGCATTAAAGTAATGATTCATTATTGCCTTTGATTATTTATCTCATATTTCTGAGTCTAAGCATCCTTTTACTCTTCATAGTCTTCTGTTGAATATTAGAATCACATCAGTATTCAGTTTATATCCTTTCTTATTAGGTAATAACAAATACCATTTGTCTCCATCAAACTATGAAAATTTTGAGTAGATCACAAGTGCATGTGCTTATTTCTCAAGATAGAAAATATTCTATTTAAATATATTTTAAATATAACATCGACTCCATCTTTCACTGCTTCAATAAAATATCTAATTAAGTGGTATCTATCTATATACTATCCCCAAATCCAGTAATGTCTTTTTGACCTAATTCAAACTTTGTCTGCTTACAACTACATAGTCCCTTCCTGATCCATTCTCCCATTCTCTTACTTTAAATTGCTTTAAATACTTTAAATTGCTTTCCTTTCTGCCTCTATATTATTAAGATTTCCTGACTGGTTGCCCTTCTCTTTTTCTAAACCTTTTCCTTATAAATTGATTTCCTGTTAACTAAGTGGAAGACCGATTTACTTTTCTCACACTGAAATAGTTTTGTATTTACATACAACATCATTTTCCTTCAGTCTCACAGGTAAAAGTATTTTTATTCATCTTTAAAGCCTTTATTCTGTGCCTTGATCTCAGCTCTCCTGACTCTTGACTTATGCAATCATGTTCTCTGCTTCAAGTATCTTTCATAGTTCCCTTTTATTTCCTTTATACCTATGCAAACCTACTATTTCTGATGATCCTTTGCTTCCTATCCATTCCCATTTCCTTACCTTCACCACTAGATTTCAATAAATATGAGTCAAATAATCAAAGTTAGAAGTTGATAGTAAAATATAGAGGATAGGTAATTGCCAGTTATAGCCTTTTAATCTAGAGAAGATATTGTGATAACAGATATTGTATTGCAGGAATAACTAATATTGAGTTTTTGTATATCCTATTTATATATACTTCAATGAAACTACAATCAGCATGGTTCCTAAAAATATATATATGACCATTAAACACATTTTTTTTAAAAAAATTACATTCCACTTTGGCAATGAAACATTGCTATGCAAGGGAAAGTGATTTGGATATAGCAATAATTCTATATATTCTCTAATAATATAAAAATTATGAGTACTATAAAACAATAAATTTTCTTCCAATTCAACAACAATGTATTCTAGCTTCAACAGGCAGGGATTTTTATAGCACTTCCTATTTGAATTCACATTTAATAAAGATTCATAACTCAGAGTACACTATTATCAATTAAATAATTGTTCCAATTTTTATAAAAAATAAAATATTTCCTTAAGAAAATTGTCACCATGCAGTAAACTATTTAAGTTCATTTTTTCCCCTCCAGATTCAATGAAAATATTAAAGCTTAATATTAATGGGATTCTAGTAACTAAGTATTATATTTCTGATTACTATAAATAAAAAGGATATGCTGGATGGTTGAAAGCTGTTTTATGTTCACAGGAAGTATGTTATTACTTTGAACAGAGAATAATTAAGGACATGTTATCTGCTCATTCAGCAACCATTACTGGTATGTTACAAAGTGCCAGGTATTAAATATACAAAAATAGCACCAAACTGTGTAACTCTAATCAGTGAGAGTACATCACAAAATCTCAATGACTTAACACAATAGAAGTTTATGGGGGGGGGCGGGTTGGTTGTTTGTTAGTTTGTTTTTTTCTAATGCGAAGTCCAAAACTGTTTCTAATCTGCAGGAAGCAGCTCTCTCATAGGGGTAATTTAGGAAAACACCTTGTTCCAGCATTTGAGTCACCATTGTCATATGCATCAAGCCAGCAGAAAGGAAAATAGTACAGAGGATCACAAGTGAAAACTTTGTATGGAAAAGGCCTTGAAACTGTGTTAATCATTTCTTCTCACAACCCCCTGGTTAGAACTTTAGCTACACCCAACTACAAGAAAGGCTGAGAAATATTGTCTAGTTGTGTGCCCAGAAAGAAGAGATGAATAAGACACAGTACCTTTACTTTAAGGAGTTCACAGTCTATTTGGATAAGTTAGCAGAAAAATAGATATTGTACAGTGATAGAATTTTAACAAATATATGTACATAAAGATGATAAAACAGAGAACATGGTCAATT
>NW_007736969.1:51153-51776 GCF_000696425.1 Galeopterus variegatus
GACAGTCTATTTGGATAAGTTAGCAGAAAAATAGATATTGTACAGAGTGATAGAATTTTAACAAATATATGTACATAAAGATGATAAAACAGAGAACATGGTCAATTTTTTGTTGTTAAATGTGTAAGGTTGGTAGGAGTGGAATTTGTTATGAGAAAGGGTTTATAGAGAAAGTAATTCTTGAACTGAATTTGGTAAAAAATAGATGCTCACCAGTCAGATGGGAACAAGGAGAAGAGAATTTCAAATCCATGAATCTGAAGAAAAGCATTGGGATCATGTAATTGTACATTGGGATATATGGAGTTGTTTATAGGTTTAGAGTTATATGTAATGTAGCTTTTTGCCTTGGATTATTTTTTGTCTGCAAATAATATTGCTGTTCTTTTATAATTTGGGGAAGAATTTACTTGACATATCTTTTAACTATTCTGAGTTATTTGTTTTAAGTGAATCACTGGTAAACACTATGTAGTTAGAATTAATTGTTTTAACTTAATCTCAAGGTTATTTTGAATGAAATTAAATTAATCACTATAATTTAAATATTTGGAAATATTGTGCTAATTTTATATTTATGCATTCTGATAATTTCTATTTTTTTATGGTTCATATGAACCAAG
>NW_007736969.1:52202-55429 GCF_000696425.1 Galeopterus variegatus
AATTTTATATTTATGCATTCTGATAATTTCTATTTTTTTATGGTTCATATGAACCAAGTTGAATTTTCTTTTATATTTGTTAGGGATTTGAAAAGTGGTGGTTATCTGTAAACAAGTTCACTTTTGATTTCTTAAATATATATTCATACATACAAATTATCAAAGGATGGACCAAAATTATATCATTTGCCTTTTTCTTATATGAGACAAAGAATTTAGCACCCATTTTTAATTTATGTAACCTACAACTCAGAATTCACTAAATTAAAATTGGATTAATGGCTAGATATTTTGACATACCATTACTTTTATTACCAATATGATATTAAAAAAATTCTCTTTGACTTTTCAATTTGATTTAAATGTATAATAATCTTCATAAAATTTGTTTGACTGTTTCTACATATAAATGTATTTCACATTCATTTAAATCCCTATATACATCTGTTTTTCTATCCTATAATTCCTAACTTTACTCTTCCATCTTTAATATTTTATTTTGGAATAAAAATGACATTAAAATTGATTTTTTGAATGTATAAACATAAAAATCAAAATTTAAGAGGTTGCCTTCATTTTGAAAACTTTACAGTTTTCCAGATATAATGTACTTTTCTTAATTTCTTAGTTTTATTCTTCAGTTGTAGACAGCTCATGTAAAGTGTCTTCTCCAATATCAATTTCTTATTCTATCCCATAAAATTGCCTTCTTTATCTAAATCATCTCTTTTGTTTCTTGATAGCAACCATGAAGTTACAAACATGGAGCCCAGAAAAGCAGATGGCAGAGCATGGGCTAGACTAGGAACTCACTAATTGCACATGTGTTTTCCATTAAAGGTACTTGTGTCATTCGTTACCCAGAGCTTTATTGTATTTTTTTTTTCATCTTGCTGTTTTCTGAGCTTTCACATGTGAAATGAAATGGTATTGTTGAATGACTTTATTCTGCTACTAGCCATTTGTTTTTTTGAACTGAATTTTTCATCTTGGACATTCAGTCCAAAGTTTCTTCTGGAGATGTTGAACTGCATATTAATAAACTCTATCATTTTTGTGAGGAAAACTGTAATAAGTAAAAGTGTGACCAGTTCTGTCTCTTACAAGCTTCTGTGGTGAATAATTCAAAGACATCTCCAGAACAAAACACTCACCAGTGAACTTCCCCTTTGGAGATATTCTTCAGAATACAAAAATGACCTTAGCTCAGTGAATTTTTAATAAATTGAATCTTTTGAAAACCAACATATTGTAGCAAAATTCTCTGAATTGGGATCAAGATATACAATTCTAACATTCAATTTTGTACTCCATTCCAATGCACAACTAGACAGATTTCAATAGCAAAGAATATCACTTTTCAGTTGTACCAAGAAGATACTTAGACACATTAATATCCCAAAGCAGAATTTCTTATTTTCTCAGCTCATTGACAGAAATTATATTCACACTCCCATGCCTCTGAATTTCATACTGTGACTTTTTTCTCAAAACTGATAAGAAGCAAGGAGACATCTTCCTAGAGAGTACAATTGTGGTTACCAGAGGCTGTGGGGAAGAATAAGGAGAGGTTGGTTAATGGACATAAAACTATGGCTAGGTACAAAAAATAAGTTCGCATGTTCTACAGTAGTGCCAGGCATCTATAGCTGACAATCTTGTATGCTTTCAAGTAGTTAGAGGATAGGAGCTCAAATGCTCTCATCAGAAATAAATGATAAATGTTTGTGATGATGGATATCCTAATTATACTGATTTGATTATCACACATTGTATACATGAATTAAAATATAATTGTAGTCTATAAATATGTATAACTATTATGTGTCAATTAAAAATAGAGAAAGAACCATCTTCTGAGAAACAGCAGTTAGTTGCTTGCTGTTTGTGATAACCTCTCATAAAGACACAATTCCCAGCAACTGTTTTTTTTGCATGTATCAGAATCATCTGTTAACACTTATACTCTGAAGTGATAATCTATACTAGGTGAAACAAAGGTGGGGTTTTAATATTTTTCTGTATTACATAAATAGAAGAATGTGTTATTTTCACGTAGCATATTAATTTTTGTGTTGAGAACACTTACGTTTTCTTAGTATGTATCCCTGATTTCACATGAAATTCTAGCTCAATTTCCATTATCTTGTTCCATTATCACAAGGAAGCTACATTGGTAGACAAATGAAGCTTTCTTTAGCCCAAGTTGGATCAGGTTAGAATAATTTATATGATATATTTTTGCTGTGTATCAAAATTGTATATAACTAGTCACTCTGGAGAGAAAAAACTGCAAATTTCAGGTATTCTGTTTATTGCCAAAGCTTTAATTATTGAACAAATTGTAAAACTAGTAAAGATAGTTTTCTACTATCAAAGTGAAGATGTCTTCTACTATCAAAGTGAGGTATAGAACAACTACCCAGCAGATGAAACTAAGTCAATAGTATCTCCTAGGTGGGAGATAAACTCTCTTTGTAGCATTTTGCCACTCTATGTGCACAAATTCACAATGGTCACTTGGCAGAGTGGTCCCTGGTGCTGAAAAACACAGATCCATGACCATATCATGGTGTCAATGTAAGCATGTGTATATGTGCTTCTTATCAGCATCAAAAGTCCTCCAGTAATCATGTTTGCCATTTATATGCAGTCACCTTTTGTGTGAAATGTTTCATAAGTAAATTTATTCTTTGTACTTATTTATTCTTATTAAAAATCTGGTAGTGTGGCAACATATTGCTCTTATTTTTTTTTTATTAAAGGCAATGGGCTTGTGTTAACTGGTTTATATAATCCAAAGTGAATGATAGCTCCTCAGCTTCTTTGTATTATCTTGACAATTTGACAGTTTTGTGGGAGCTGGCTCAGAGACATCTGGTCCTTCTTTATTCATCATAAAAATATAGATGCTTCTCTAGGCAAGAGTGAAAAAGCCATGATGTTTATATTCAATATAAAAGTCTTTTTCAGAATGTCATCTATATAGTCCCAATTTTTAATTTTAACATCAAAGGAACAAATGTGCAGCTGTAGATCTTTTTTAGGGTAATCTGAAATTCGGTCACCAAAATGTTGTGTCTGTATAATATGCATACATGGTCTTCTATAGCTGTGCGTTTGTCGGGATCTAGGATACTAGCCTTAAGTGGCAGAACAGTGGAAGCCTCAGTTATCTCTTTTGATTCATCAAATGATATCAACAAAGACCCTTTTAGTGATAATCT
>NW_007736969.1:56362-58226 GCF_000696425.1 Galeopterus variegatus
ATACTGATGGTACTGTTTGAATGTCTTCTGGAATTTGATAATGTCAGTAAAAATTCTGAAGACACTATGATTCTCCTTTTGTGTTGAATATATATATTTTAAGGTTAGAAGTAAGACTTGAAATCACAATTGTACAGTACAGAAAGGTATTCTTCTATTTTACCTTGGGTTAGTAAGTTTGTTTAAAATATTCTGGCTTTTTCTTTCAGAAAAGTTCGTTATAAAACTTGAATAATTTTTTTCTATGCTGATCTGTTTTTATCTTTCTAATATTTTTACCACTCTGTTTTTTCCTTCTTATTCAATATTTTTACCACTCTGTTTTTTCCCTCTTATTTTTAGAAATATTCTTAATTTTGCATTAGAACATTTTTCAATTAGTGATTGTTTCTATTTGCCAACATTTTCTCAAAGCAAATTTTAATTTTGCGATTGTAATATATATATTTGGATTTTCTTATTTCAGTCACTTTCTACATATTGTCCTCCATCTTACCATATTCCTGTTTTCTAGAGGTCATTATTGCCTGCATTTTATTTGGAATATAGGAAAATAATATATATATATTTCTCTCACACTTTACTCTCTATCTCCAGTGTTATTTTTTTGTACAATTTTTCTTTTTTGGTTTTCAGCTCTGATTTTTCTCATTGTGCTTCTATAGGTATCATTCTGCTCCCCTTTTCTTAATCAATGGAAAACAGTACTTTTACATTTTTCTGTCCACAAACAGAAGAAATGGAAAGTCTTTGACCCTATTACTATTAACTTACATATCTACCTTGTGTGTGTGGACTTGCCTCTTTGGATATAAAGCTAGAAAGCAAATAAATGGTCATAAGCACTAGCTTTCATCCAAAGACCAGCATCACAGTCACCTTGTGTGGCACTATTAACTAACGTACAGTGTTCACTTACAGCTGCCTAGTTCTTTGTGTTTATTGGAAAACATACTACTGTCTACACTTAGTCCATTCTGGAAGCAATATATAAAGGACAGGACCCTCAGAGAAGTTCATAACCAGCATGAACTTTTCATAATACTCTTCTGTCCTTTGCCCCAGTGTGTGCAATTTTATATCATAGGATGCAAAGTTTATTCAGACATCTCCCTTTTGCCCAATTTATGTTGTATAGTGAGAGTTGCAGTCTCTGAATACATATTAAATTGGAAGGTATGGTTAATAATGGATAGAAAATAAATTAATATTTCAGAGAATAGTCTCTGTAGATAAAATAAGACTACTTGATTACTGATTATTAGACTTTCTACATACCCTATCTAGAGATACATGATGCAGCAAAATCTTTTTTTTTTCTCCCTACATTCATCTTAGTTGGAAGAGTTATACCAAATTCACAGGCCCCTGTTGTCTTTCTTATCCAACTCTCTAAGAGATGCAGGTTAGTGGACATTATCTCTAGTCTCTGGATCATGATCTTTCNCCTCAGTTATCTCTTTTGATTCATCAAATGATATCAACAAAGACCCTTTTAGTGATAATCTGCACAGAACACCATTACCCCAATATTCCACTTGCTGCCACCACGAAGAGCCACCAAGTGTTTTCATCTTCCACTACTTTTGCTCAGACACAGCTACTTCCAATCCTAATTTGATTTAATTAATTCTTTTGTTCACTGAAGAACATTATTAAGTGTCTGATATTGTATTGGGGAGAAAATTCTCGTTAGTATTTTCTAAAACATTGCATATCTGTCATTATTTTTCCTTTGCTTACAATAGTCTATTTAGGTATAGAATCCTTGGGACATTACCCATTCCACTGTAAACATTGTAGATACTGATGGTACTGTTTGAATGTCTTCTGGAATTTGATAATGTCAGTAAAAATTCTGAAG
>NW_007736970.1:0-11505 GCF_000696425.1 Galeopterus variegatus
AAATAAATAAAACAGCCACAAATTCTCCAACCTCAACCCAGACACTAGAATTCTGACAAAGTGTGATTTCCATTTCAAACTAATAAGCAAGGAAAAACCCAATAATATGGGTTTTTAAGTCCAGCCCAGTTTAGATCTTACTCCTTTTGCATAATCCTGAAGTCAATCTAGTATGTGGAAACAATTTGGGGAATTCCTCCTAATTCTACAACTCTTAGGAGAATAAAATTGGGGCTATCATTAGGTTCTTGTTTGATAGAAGCATAAAGTAAATGACTAGTACAAAGAAATAAGTGAATCAGGATTAATAAATGGCACAAGTGTGTATAGAACTGGACACACTTGTAACCCACTGACTTCAGGCAAAAAAAAAAAAAATTCACAACCCAAGCATTTTGTCATATTGGAAAAGACCCAGCCCCCAAATAGGAAAAACAAAAACAAAAATAAAACCAACACTTGTAGATTGAACTTTAAAAATATAATATCAGAAGGAAAGTAGAGATCTGGCATTCTAGCAAAAAGAGAATGCTTTTAGTCTCCTCCACTCAGATACCCCCACTCCCTACACACTACTACCCCTCATCTCAATTACTTATTGAAGATATATAAAGGGCCGGCCCGGTGGCGCACTGGAGAGTGCGCCGCTTCGGAGCGCGGCGGCACTCCCGCCGAGGGTTCGGATCCCATGTGGAGACCGGTTCCCGCTCACTGGCTGAGCGTGGTGCGGGCACAACACCGAGGGTTGCAATCCCGTTACCAGTCAGTAAAAAAGACAAAAAGGAAAAAAAAAAAGAAGAAGAAGATATATAAAAATGAATAAAACAGAAAACAGAACAAAATGGTAATATGGGGAGAAAATAAGTCATATAGAGAGGGAAAACAGCCAAAAATCTGTCATGCTATATTAGAATAAAAGAAATGGTAGAATAGAAGGGTTCAAGTGTGAGTTAAAGACAGCACAGCAATTATGCAAACGTATGACCACAGCAGCAAAAACACAGGCACAGAAGAGAAAGATGAACTTAGAAGACAACACCTCTCAAGGCCCCGAGTGAAATTTTTCACACCTGCTTTATGTTGCTGTAATTATATTGCTCATTTTCAGGTGAATAAGCATTTAATTCAATGTAACAAGAGCACAAGAGTGAAAAAAATAAAAAATAAATAAAAGAAAAAGAAAATTTGCCAATCTAAAAGAATACATTGAGGTCCAAAATAATATTTCAATGCAAATACTAATAAAAATAAAAACACAATAAACACTGAGAAATTGCTTATCTAATTATAAGGGAAAAATTTGCAAAAATCAGAGTGAATGCAGATGAAAAATATAAATCAATTAGAGCAGTGAAAGCAATCAAAGATTTTGAATATGAAGGTTATTAAGAATGAAGTAAAGCACCTTCAAATTTAAAGAGATGTACAAGTATTCAAATATATAGTATAAGGAAATGGCCCTGTAAGATATGAAAATATTTATATACATCTATATGAAACTATCAAATAAAAAGAGCATATGAGCATATAAGCATATAATTTCTCAGAAAATTTTGATAAAGGAAAATCAACAGAGAAATACCAATTAAGCTATTTAAATTTAAGAACAAAGAAATCTACAAAATAGAACTGGCATCAGACATGTGCATAATAAAAAACAATAGCCAAAGACAAAAGAGAATAAATTACAGAATTCTAACTAAAAGAACATGTGGACTCGGTAAAATATTAGCAAATCAAATTCAGTAATTCATTAAAATAATAATAAACCACACCTCTATAATAAAGTAGGATTTATTCCAGGTATGAAAGCCTGCTTCACCATTAAACAACTAATGTAATTCATCATATAAATAGGCTAAAGAAGAAAAACCATATAATCATATCAATAGAATCAGAAAAAACAATCAACAGATACAACAACCATTCACGATAAAAATTCTCAGCCAACTAGGAATAAAGGAGAAGCTCTTCAACTCGATAAAATGCATCTGCAAATATCCTATGGCCAACATCATACTTATTGATGAGAAACTAGATGTTTTCCCCTGTGACTGAGAATAAGCCAAGATGTCTTTTCTCATCTCCCCTATTCATCATTGCAGAGGAAGTCCTAGAAGGGCACTAAGATAGGAAAAGAAAATAAAAATGGATATAGATTGAGAAAGAAGATATAAAAGTATTTGTTGACAGCATGAATGACTATGTAGAAATTTCCAATTGCACACAAAATACTTCCTGGAATGAATAAATGATTGCAGAAAGTTCATGGAATATAAGGTTATTATTTAAAATTAAATTGCTTTATAATATAACAGTAAAGGACAATTGGATTTTGAAGTTAAAAACATAATATCATCTACATTAGCACCAAAAAATTAAAATGCCTATGTATGAATCTAGCAAAATAAGTACAGGATCTAAGTGAGGTAAACTACAAAAATCTGAAGAAAGATAATTTGTTTAAAAGTGAGATATTTCATGTTTATTGAAAGGAAGACAATATTGTTAAGATGTCAGTTCCTTTCAATATGATTTATGGATTTAATGCCATCCCAAATTCCCAGAAAATGATTTTAGGGATATTTACAAACTGATCCTGATGAACATATGGAAAGGCAAAGAGACCAAATAGCCAAAACAATACTGAAGAAGAACAAAGTTGGAGAACTCAAACTACCATACTTTAAAACATACAAAAGCTCCAGTAATCAAGACAGTGTGGTGTTGGTGAAAGAATAGACACATGGATCAATGCAACAGAGTGGAGAGCCTATAAAAAGACCCATATAAATGGTCAATAGATTTTTGACAGAAGAGTAAACACAAATCAAAGGAGAAAGGTAGTCTTTTTCAAAAACGGTGCTTAATCAAAGTTGAAAGGTAGTCTTTTTCAAAAATGGTGCTGGAAAAATTGGACATCATATGCAAAAAATAAAAATAAAAACTATACATACTTTTACACATAAAACTATGCTTACACATAAGCTTTACAGATTTCACAAAAATTAGCTGAAAATGGATTATAGAACTAAATGTAAAATGCAAAGGTATAAAACTTTTAAAAGAAAACATAGGAGAAAATTTAATTGGCCTGGGTTTGGCTATGGGTTTTTAGATACAACAACAACAGCGAGATCCAAAAAAAAAAAATATATATATATATAAACACTGATAAGTTGAATATTATTAAAATTTTAAAAAAGAAAAAACTTCTGATATACAAAATCCACCATTAAGGAAATAAAATGGCAAGCCATGCATAAGGAGAAAATATTTACAAGACATATCTGATGAAGGACTCGTATTCAAANATTTACCCAAGTGAGTTGAAAACTTACATCTATGAAAAATACTGTTTACAGTAGCTTTTTTTCATAATTACCAAACACTGGATGCAACAAATTGTCCTTTGACAGGTGATCAGATAAACAAATGTGGTGTGTTCATACAATGGAATATTATTCAGCAGTAAAAATCATCTGACAAGTCATGAAAAGGAATGGAGTTAACTTAAATATATATTACTAAATGAAGGAAGCCATTCTGAAAAGGCTACATACTGTATGATCCAGTCACATGACATGCTGGAAAGGCAAAACTACAGAGACAGTAAAATAATCAGAGATTTCCAGGGATTTGCTGAGAGGAACAAGGAATCAATAGGTGAAACACGGGAAATAATTTAGGGCCGAATAACTATTTTGAACGATACTGTAAAGCCAAATAAAAGACACTTATGCATTTGTCAAAACTCACAGCCGTGTAGATCACCATCCTGAGTGAGACAAACTACAAGACTAAGAACACACCTTCCAGGCTGCTAAGTCGGCCCAAAACTTTTGACCCAACTGCAAGGAGTTAGGGTCCAAGTATGAAATTAAAGGGCACATTTTCCACATAAGACCTCTTCGAATTTTGACACCTGTTGCAAGTTTGGGAGTTTCAAAAGCACCTTCTGCTTTGATAATCACTAGGAAGACTCACATAACTCACTGAAACCTATTATACTACAGACTGTTTTTTTTTTTTTTTTTTAACAGGGAAACGATATTAAATTAACCAACAAAAGAGACACCCAGGGCAGAGTCTGGGAAGGTTCCACATATGAAGCTTCCACTGTCTTTAGGACATGCTACTCTCCCAGTACTGATGGTGACAAACAGCATGGAGTACTGCTGTGCCACGCATCTAACCCATGCTCCAGAGTCCAGAAGCTTCATTACACAGGCATGATTGACTATCACATGGTTGACCTTAGTCTCTAGACTGACTGATTCCAAGTTACCCAAAGCTTCACACTAGAACATATTACTTACTGGTCTTTCTGGCATGGCCAAATCCCACCCTAAGATCATCAGGTGTGGTCAGCCCTACCTGAGTCATCTCATTAGCATAACGCATAGGTGTAGTCAGAGGGATCTAAGGGATCTATCAGGAATAACAAAACCGTTCCTATCACTCAGGAAATCCCAACAGTTTAGAGATTTAGGAGCTGGATACAAGCCAGACCTCTCTCTGAGTGAGGCCAAATTCTTCATTACACAAGCACAAAAACAAATTTAATGTATAATTTTTTAAAAAAATCATTTAAGAAGTCAGAAGAAATCATGCTGTAATGCAAAATGTGACCGTTTTGAAGGTAGTGGGGGAGACGGTGCTGATCTAAGTGGCTTTAGAAGACAGTGGAGTCTTTTAGAATAAAAGTTTAAGAGGCAAAAGAACCTGCACATAGTCACTGTACTCTACTAGGAAATATTATCCAATGAGGTACTGTTTATCAATTCTAAAAATGCTATACTTGTATACTAGAATTGAATAATTCAGGAAATGGATGGAGAATGCTGGGAGACAAGTCTGACTTCTGGAGTGGGAATTTACATATAAACAAGGAAACAGGCCACAAGGATTAATGAAGTAATGAAATAAGCATTGGAGATATCAATGAGAACTGTACTTAGCTCTATACAGATGATTATACATGAGTTATTGTGTATATACACAGTTTAGTATATACACATGTATTTCTTACTCTGTCAGCTGAGAGGGCCAAAATGATATGACAGCTATTGGCAAATAATAATCAAGCTCAGCCCTTGTTTTCTAACACCTTTCTCCAGCAAAAAGAACCAGGGCTCCTTGGAGAAATGGCTGATTCCAGTACTGGGAGAGGAAATACACAAGATGAACCTTGAGCATGTTACAGTTCTAGAAAGTAAGGAAGTGCTCAAAAACACAACAAAACATCAGCAAAAAATCACAGAACACACATTGACAGGTTATGTCAATGGGACATGGGTTTT
Source organism: Galeopterus variegatus (assembly GCF_000696425.1). Classification (NCBI taxonomy): domain Eukaryota; kingdom Metazoa; phylum Chordata; class Mammalia; order Dermoptera; family Cynocephalidae; genus Galeopterus; species Galeopterus variegatus. Next base: position 5,304 of record NW_007736970.1, read on the forward strand.
ATCTGAAAGAGCTCCCAATGGCCAAAGCTGGAGTAATTTGAACAAAAAAATAGTAAAGTAGTAATGCATTATGACCCTCAACAGTGATGAGTCACATTGATGGCATGCATGCTTGATATAACATGATGAAAATGGCACTTTACCTTTGGGGTCTTCCTCCCAGGAACTTATAATCCCAGTCTATTCATGAGAAAAACAGTAGACAATTTCCAAAGGAGGAACATTTGCAAAATTCCTGGCCAGTACTCCTCAAAATTTTAACGTCATCAAATACAAGCAATGTTTGTGACCCTGCTTCAGACAGCAAGAGCCCAAGAGATGAGAGTAAATGTCATGTGGTGTCCCTGAGGGGATCATGCAATGGAACAAGAATATTAAGTTAAAAATAAGAAAGTCTGTATAACTATGGACTCTACTTAACAGTAAGGCACCAATATTGGTTCACTAATTTTAACAAATACACTGTACGCATATACAATGTTAATATGCTAATAATAGGAGATACTGTGCAGGGGCATGAGGGAATGCTCTGTACTATATTTTAGTTATTCTATAAATCCAAAAATGTTCATAAATTTATTAAAAACAAAAGAATATGTAGTCCCAGATCATTACACCTACAAACTTTCTCAACCAGGAAGAGCTTGGGAAATTCAGTCCCATGTGCCCTCTTGGANGGTGCTGATCTAAGTGGCTTTAGAAGACAGTGGAGTCTTTTAGAATAAAAGTTTAAGAGGCAAAAGAACCTGCACATAGTCACTGTACTCTACTAGTAAATATTATCCAATGAGGTACTGTTTATCAATTCTAAAAATGCTATACTTGTATACTAGAATTGAATAATTCAGGAAATGGATGGAGAATGCTGGGAGACAAGTCTGACTTCTGGAGTGGGAATTTACATATAAACAAGGAAACAGGCCACAAGGATTAATGAAGTAATGAAATAAGCATTGGAGATATCAATGAGAACTGTACTTAGCTCTATACAGATGATTATACATGAGTTATTGTGTATATACACAGTTTAGTATATACACATGTATTTCTTACTCTGTCAGCTGAGAGGGCCAAAATGATATGACAGCTATTGGCAAATAATAATCAAGCTCAGCCCTTGTTTTCTAACACCTTTCTCCAGCAAAAAGAACCAGGGCTCCTTGGAGAAATGGCTGATTCCAGTACTGGGAGAGGAAATACACAAGATGAACCTTGAGCATGTTACAGTTCTAGAAAGTAAGGAAGTGCTCAAAAACACAACAAAACATCAGCAAAAAATCACAGAACACACATTGACAGGTTATGTCAATGGGACATGGGTTTTATCTGAAAGAGCTCCCAATGGCCAAAGCTGGAGTAATTTGAACAAAAAAATAGTAAAGTAGTAATGCATTATGACCCTCAACAGTGATGAGTCACATTGATGGCATGCATGCTTGATATAACATGATGAAAATGGCACTTTACCTTTGGGGTCTTCCTCCCAGGAACTTATAATCCCAGTCTATTCATGAGAAAAACAGTAGACAATTTCCAAAGGAGGAACATTTGCAAAATTCCTGGCCAGTACTCCTCAAAATTTTAACGTCATCAAATACAAGCGATGTTTGTGACCCTGCTTCAGACAGCAAGAGCCCAAGAGATGAGAGTAAATGTCATGTGGTGTCCCTGAGGGGATCATGCAATGGAACAAGAATATTAAGTTAAAAATAAGAAAGTCTGTATAACTATGGACTCTACTTAACAGTAAGGCACCAATATTGGTTCACTAATTTTAACAAATACACTGTACGCATATACAATGTTAATATACTAATAATAGGAGATACTGTGCAGGGGCATGAGGGAATGCTCTGTATTATATTTTAGTTGTTCTATAAATCCAAAAATGTTCATAAATTTATTAAAAACAAAAGAATATGTAGTCCCAGATCATTATACCTACAAACTTTCTCAACCAGGAAGAGCTTGGGAAATTCAGTCCCATGTGCCCTCTTGGATAAACTACCTGGAAATTGAATGTATTCAATTAAGAGTTGAGTCAAAATGAGCTTCTCAGGAATGAAAAACCATGTAAAAGTACAATAAAAAATGGTGAGCAATGAATACATATAATAAATACAATGAACACATATTGAGAACTAATACCAAAAGGTGTTGGAGTTGATGAATATGAAACAGAATGTGAATTTACACAAAAGTCAACAGTCTCATATTCCTGTATTTCTGAATGTCAGTTGCATCATAATGAAGTTTCATAAGACATTTAGCTATGGCTATTTTAATGTTTTTGTCACTTGCAGCAATCGATTACTTTACTCTGATACTTTCCCGAAAGCTGTGCAAGCAACTATGATCCAAAAATGCTTTGTATTCAAGGAGATACATGGAAAAGACTTTAGCAAGTATAGGTTTCTGATGACTTTAAGGCTATAACATTGAACTGCATAAGAATTTCCAGAACTCTAACATAAAACTGCTAATCCAAGATCAAGCAAAATAATAATTACTCAGGACTGCGTTAACCGATAAGGATTATTATAATTTTTATGACTTTTTGTTTCAAACATTGCTGATTATTTAATTCTTATTTTTAAATTTAAAGAAAGTTTATTTTTTTCTATTTTCTCTTAAGCTATCTATAGCTTGCAGTAGACAGGTAAAAATATACATTTGTAAACAGAATTGAAACATACTTTTCCCCTACCTGATTTCTCCAGAATTCAGAAACTTTTAGTGAATATTTTTATTATTGTGGCAATGTAGTTATTTACATAAGGTCAATAAGAATCCACTCTCTTTTTAATATGACACAACTGTGAACATTGGTTATACAATGAAGGGTTTGACTGGAATGTCATATTTGAGAATGTGTATAGAATCAGATATGATTGGACAGTTTTAAAGAACTAAGGGTGACTTTGTGGAGCCAATAATATCCCTTGATGGGAAAAAAGAAATGGCCTGGCACTTTGCAAAAAACCTTTCCTGGCTTTGTAGGTTGAGTAAGTAAGGTCACCTTCTCACAGGCCCAGGAACCTCAGCATATGTAGAAGACTCAAGCAAGAATTCATCTAAATCCATAGGTATTGCAGGTGAAATATGATATTGATTCCTTTGTTTGGCTTCCTAGGCTTGAGAGGCTTTTAAAAGTCTCATCTAATATTTCCTAGTAAAAGCTACATAGCAAAGCAGACTTAAAAGGAGCCTATATGGTCAATTACTATTCTTGCTTACTTATGTAAGTAATCAGTTCAATTTTAATATACTAGACTTATTTTGCAAACAAATTAGTCTTACTCTGATTATCTTTGATAGAAATAGGGGTAACAATAGAGAGAAAACTGATAGTGCACCTGCTATTAGATTCTAGTTCTGTTCATTGTCTTTGAGGTTTTGTCATCTATCTGCAAAGTGGACTGGATCTTCTAGTTTCCTCCAATATCTAACTATGACTCTCCAAACTAACATTTTCAATTTTCTTCCAGTCTTCTGACTTAGAATTATTAAGAACAAAAACTGCCTTTCCTCAAAGCCCTGAAAGTTGAAGCTCAGTAGCTTGATATAAACTTCAGAGAAATCACCACAATAGCTTGTGTATAGATAACTTTTGTGTTTGCTGCTCTGTGGGCCACTCAGAAAGCTCAGTGGAACACTGACATCACTATGACATTCAAACTGCAAAAGATGTTTCAAACCCAACCCACATGTCAAAATCTTCTTAATTGGCTGCCTTCCAGACCCAGAAACTGGTTTATGATTTACTCCCACTGTAAACATTTAGGATGATAGAGTTCAGGATATGTCCGTCCAAACATGACTGTAGGAGAACAGAGTATGCCACCTATAACATGCGTTTTGGCATAAGAATTATATTGAGCTGATTATTTTGAGAAACATCAGACAGGAGAAGCTTTGAAAATACAGTAGAAATTACCCTTTCCTAGGAAAATTTACTTGTATAAAGGAAATCTCCATTTGTTAAGGTGTTTCCTTTTCTGCATCTGGAAGAGAAAGATGACTCTAAATTATTAGAAACTCTTATCACTTGAGAAGACATTGACTTTAACCTACATACCAAATAATAAAATCTTTCTTTTATTTACTATGCTTTTCCTGGCCACTTCCCCATAATATGCCTTTCCCCATACCTTTCTTTCTTTGTTTCAGCAAAAAATGGTATTTAAGCCTTTAGTTAAAGTCACCTCCTAGAGATCTACTGTTAAAATATGCTCATTTCTTTGGGTTATCTCTCATGTATTCATAAAGCATGCATTGTAATAAACTTCTGTTTGTTTTTCTTGTATTAATCCGTCTTTTATTACAAGGATTTGTCTCAACTAACAACTCAGAAAAATTTTTCTTCACCTACACGATATACTTTCAAAATAAATGTAAACATACACAGCCATGCATTGTTTACTGACAGGGATTCTTTCTGAGAAATGTGTCATTAGGCAATTTCATCATGGTGCAACCATCATACAGTGTATGTACATAAACCTAGATGGCACAGCCTACTGTACACTAGGCTATGTAGTATAGCCATTATAATTTTATGGGACCACTATCATGCATGTGGTCTGTCTTTACCAAAATGTTGTGTGGTGCATAACTGTATATGACAAACATATTTCATAAGAGGATAACAATGACAAGTTAACCCTTGTTGATAAAACTTTGGTCTACTTATGTAGTTTTACTAACTAGGGTTAACTTGTGTTCCTCTTTTAAAAAATTATTTATTTATTTTTTTATTAAAACATAATTGTACATCTGTGTGGGATGCAGTGTTGAATACCAATACCTGTGTGCAATATGTGATGCTCAAATCAGAATAGGAAGTATATTCAACATTCTACAAGGTAATCATTTTTTGTGGCCCTTTAGTGATCTTCTTATGATGTACTGAAATCATAAACATTGTTAAAAACTTTTCTCAGTGCCATCTTCCACGTTTCATTGTTTTATTTTGTGCTTTTTGTTCAGCTTTATCCACATTCTTACTACTTATATCAAATTTGCATGCTTCATAGGTAAAATTAATTTATCTTCTCCATTAGATTATAAATTATTTAGGTGCAGGACCATGCTCTTCTGCATTTTTTATGCACCCGTAAACTTTCAATGAACATATGTTGATTGATTGCATAAAGAACAGATCTGAGAAAACATTTGAAAGCATCCTTTCATATCCTGAACTCATACTCTTATTAAATTATGATGTGGCCTATGTTAGTTTTATATCTCTAACTTTGTGACAATTACAAGAATAATCCTTAAAAGAATTTCAACAATGCTACAAAAATTCCTGAAATTTTTGTAGCAGAAAATTGCAGTCAAATAATCTTAAAACTACTCTCTTAGAGATTAAAGATTAAAAAAGAAATGAACTTAGGAGCATAAATACTTTATTTCATCTGAAACACTGTGGCCACTGGACAGGTGCTTGCTATTTGCTTCCCTAGATGTGACTTTATTTTGATTCAATTTGCAAGTTAAAAAATTCTACTTTTTTCACAATTAATCTTTTTTCTTTATTTTTTCCAATGGGCCCTTTACTTCATGTTTGCAATTAATTTAGAGTTTGTTAATGTTACCTCAGAATATTTATGTAATTGAGAGAATACTAAGGAGACAGTTTATTTGACAAATAAGCAACCCGTAAATGCCTACACACTTAACTATGAATCAATATGCAAAGTTCTGTAAATCTTAAAGTGTTCTTGTTTATGATTCACAATGAATTCAATCACAGGGAGTTCTGAAGAGATTTCCATTTCAATTAGGCAGGCCTCATTATCATACTTTTAGTGAGGCAGAAAATATGTTACAAGGTCAAACCCAACAGAAAGAGAGAAAGTACAAAATCAGTAGAAAAAAAAAATCTCTGCTTTTTCAAGGAGTAAAAAGCTAGAAGTAATGAAGCAACTCGTTGTCTTTGGGAAATACTACACTAATTAACGAGAGAAAGTCATACTTTTCCTTCAAATTCTAAAATAAATAATTTATGGAGTTAATTTTTATTAATTACTATAAATCCTGATTAAAGAGGTCTTGTAAAATTATTAACAAAATTAAAACAGGATAATTAATAAAATTAATAAAAATAAATAAAATTAATAAAAACTTAATTTATACAGTCTGATTAAGTATCTTTCATAACCCTCAGTAAGTGTGAAGTATACCAATATTTATAAAG